>NW_017731852.1:275395-296013 GCF_001890085.2 Hipposideros armiger | reverse complement strand
CATTTGTATAACCCCATGCCCTGCTGTGCCTCCAGGACCTATGGGACTCACTCCTCTTCCCAGGTCTCCCACCCACTGCCCAGGGTGGGAGTGCCCATGTGGAGTCACTCAGCCCCTGCAGCCCCTCCCCTCCCAGGAAGGAAAGCAGGAAGGCTCTCTCTACCGGGGGGTGCAAGGGGGGGGAACTGGGCCGAGAGGGAATTGGGGGTGGGGTATGTGTAGTGGGGCAGGGAAGGGAGGGGGCAGCTGTAGCAGGTTCCAGAAAAGGCAGTCCGTCAGCACCGGCTCCTTGGAAGCTGACTTATGCCTCTTTTCTCCGAAGGACTGGGCTTGGGGTCCTGTGGGAACTCACGTCGGTGTTGCAAGAGCGATGCCGCCGTCTCTCTCCCAGGCAATACTTGCCCCCGATGGTTGGCCTGGAAAGGGTGGGAGCACAGGAGAGAGATGGGGCAGGGGGAGTAGGGGGCGCCCCTCCAGCTCTCCCTGCAGGAGATCCTGCAGACTGACCTGGGGCTGTCGCAGTGACGGCTGGAGGAGGACACGCCGCCGCCGCACGTCCGGCTACAGTCACCCCACGGGGTCCACGGGCCCCAGGCCCCATCCACTCCCTCCGGTCGTGACCCGAAGGGGACGCACACCCGCTTGTAGCACCACTGCGGATAGGATGGGTGGGGTGGGGTGGGGTGAGCCCAGCTTGACGGATCCTCGGTGCTCATTTCTGCACCCCCTTCACACCCGAGGTCTCAGCACTCCCCGGATGGGCGGAAGTGGGAGTGCGGAGGACGGGTTTGAGGACCCGGATATAGTCAGGTAATATGGGGGCGTGACCAGGGAGCCATTCTTCAAGGAAAGGTCGTGGTTGAAGCAAAGGGTGTGAAGCTAGTACTGGGACAAGCGTGCGGGCGTGGCTAGAGACGGGGTGGGGGTGTGGCCTCCGGCAAGGGGCAGGGCCTACAGGAAGGCGTGGCCAGAGCCGACCTGGAACTAGAGGCACAGCACAGTTGGGCGTAGCCCAAGGCCAGGGGGCGGGGCTTTGGCTGGCGCTCACCCCCTTGTCGATAGTGTGCGTCTGACACAGCGTGCCCTCGGCGGCCGGGATGCTGTTAGTGATGCACCGGTTGCTCTTGCTCAGACACCACAGCTCGCTGCAGACCTCCTGCGGGCCAAGGCGCCCGCTCAAGCTCGCCTTCCTCCCTCCGGAGGACCCAGGCGACCGGCTGGCTCACTGCCCAGTCGGGGCCCCAACGTTCCTTTCCTGAGTCTCAAGGAATGTTCTTGGATACTCTAGCAGGGCATGGCCTGGGACCTCCTCTCTGCCTAGATGTACGCTGCATTTATTGAACACCAATGTGTGCCATAAACCGTTAGGCATCATTATCGCCCATTTTACTGCAAGAAAACGAAGCCTCAGACACGTAAGGTCACACAGCTACTAAAAGGCAGCCTGGATTCGAACCCAGACTGAAGGGTGTATAATGGAACCCCTTTTCAGTTCAGCCCCGGGCACCTCCTGAGTTTTTAGAAGGAAACGTGGGACCCGCTGAAGAATGTAGAAGAATAATTCTAGATTCCTTTTTGGGATGGGTGAAGCAGCCCATGGAAGAGCAGCAGTTCTGAAAAATCAGGCATGGAAGATGGCTCAGGTCAAGGGCCCTACATCTAACTTTTTTCCCAGCAGGTGGTTCTCTTTGTTTCCCTCATCCAAACTGGGGAAACTCCCAAAAGTTTTAATCAATGGGAGGAAGGGAGAGGACAAGGCCAGGCTGGATCTGTGTGGGATGTTCGCTGCTCCCTCCAGTGAAAAATCAGCCTGCCTTCCGTCTGAATCCTGCTTGGACTGGGCCAAAACTTGGCAGCAAGTCCTATGCCAGTCCCAGGATGTCACTCTGACCATTTAGGTCCAGATTAATATCCTTGGTCAAGCACACTGGGTTGAAGTGAGACCCTCTAGTTACATCCTGCCCTACCCCTAAGGTCCTTCCTTGTGAAGTGGGGAATCCTTCTGTCTCATTTTTATAATTATGTGTAATCTTCTCTTTGAACCTAATCCTTCCAAGCTTTGAATATTTGGGATTGGACCACTCAACGGCTGTGGGAAGGGACCTTTTCTGGGTCAACCTCTGAGAGACACCTGCACACACATGAAAAGTTTGGAGGGTTGTCCTCAGACCTGCTTCCTCAAATATCCTCCCAAGTTTCTGCCTTCTGCCGCTTCAGAGGATACTTCTCAGCTAAAAACTCAGGTTGGTTTTCTGGCTTCACTTAGCTTGTGTTCTGGCTATTTGTAAAAATATCACATGCCCCAGCCCCACTTCTGACACCTCTTAAGGAGAACTGCCGATTCCTGTCCTGCTTTTCCGTCCCTCCACAAGGATGCACTGTGGTATACCAGGATGGGTCCTAAGCCACTAGGGAGGTTTCAACTCGAACACTCACTTGCAACACATTTCCACTCTCTGAGTCTCAGTTTCTTCATCTACAAGTTGGGCCTTGCCTACATAAAAGGCTGAGAGGCACGTGACAGAGTAGATATGAAAGGGCTTGCACAAATCCTATTATTGAATAACAGTGACCATAGCAATCTTTGGACCAGGCACTAGGTAGGCCCAGCTCCTTACACATATTAATCGATTTACATGTAGTCAACAATGCCCCCTTTTACCAGGAGAGCCAGGAACATGTTCCTTGGAAGAATAAAAGGGAGAATCAATTCAATAACAGCTAGCACTCATCCATGCTTGATATTCTGGCACTTCCTCCCCTCCACCGCCCCTTTATAAAATTTGGAGTCACAGAAAGACCTGGATTCAAATCTCAGCTCTGCCAGGTTCTTGAATTGTGACTTTGGACAAGGCACCCTCCCTATACCTCAGTCTCTTCATCTGTAATGTAGGGATAATAGGATTGTCGAGAGTTTAAGTGAGATAATACATATCACATACTTAGCATATACTGAGTGCTCAGTAAATGTCAGCAATAGTCATCATTGTTAGGATACCTGGGACACAGCAGATGCTCAAGGTAGTTTCAAATTCTTTTGGAATTCATTAGAGGGTGCTGTAGTTACCAGTCAAGTTAGGGTGTGGGAGAGCGAGAGGAATGCCAATTAAATATGAATTGATCCAAGGTTTGTCTCCTTGTCTTGTACTGGAATGAAATGAGGGCATTTTAACAGCTGCCTACTCCCTATTTTGAGTTAACGTGGCCTTAGCTTGGACATGGCTTTGAAAATTCTGAACTTTTGAGTCTTAAGTGTGAAGGATTGGGACTGGGTCCAGGCTACTAGGGCTGAGGCTGTGAGGTGGGGAGGGTGTTTTGGGAACTGGGGGAGGTGGGCAGTGGAGGGGCAGACACCAGGTGAACCAGCGGCACCTGGTGGCTGACGTTGGAAGCCAGCAGGCCTCCAGCTCCCTGCGGGGCAGGGGGAGTAGGCCCCCAGCTCGCTTCTTTATGTACAAATGGGGCTTTGGGAACTGAGTCTAAATCTCAGGAAAGAGTTGGGGAGTGATCAGGAGACTCCGAGTTCATCCAGCCAAGGACTGGGGCCAGGAGATCTTGTGAACCAGTCAGTAGGGGATGTGGGGAGTGAAGACATGGTGTCCCTGGAAGGCTCTGTCCAGTTCTTTGCCGAGTGGGGAAGATGGTTCTCCCCCAGGGGAATTATTTCCACCAAGTCTGGATGTTTGGTTAAAAATGGGCCAATTAGGGGTCTTGGGACTTTAGCCTTGCCACAGCCCACAGGTGGCCTGATATGCTGGACAGAAGGTGACCTCCCAGGATTTCTGAGCCCAGCCTTCAAATGGGGTCTGGAGAACTAGGAAATACCATTTTTGTCCCCCCTCATCTTGTCTGATTGCTTGTGACATTTGTATAACCCCATGCCCTGCTGTGCCTCCAGGACCTATGGGACTCACTCCTCTTCCCAGGTCTCCCACCCACTGCCCAGGGTGGGAGTGCCCATGTGGAGTCACTCAGCCCCTGCAGCCCCTCCCCTCCCAGGAAGGAAAGCAGGAAGGCTCTCTCTACCCCGTATTTACACTGACGCGATTTGACTCCATGCTGGAAGCGGCACTGCTCATCTGCATCATAGGCCTGGCCGGGTGCCACCGTTGGGTACACGAAGTCCTGTCTGGGGGGCCGGTTGTTCAGGCAGAGACCCAGGCCTGAGCTACGGTGGGAGAAAAGCAGCTGTCATGCTGGGGGGCTTCAGGCCAAGAGCTCAGGTGCTCTGGATGGGTGGCGGTCCCAGGGAACAGCTCTGCAGGCAACACAACCCTGATTTCCAGAGGCATCCCCCACCCCCGCCAACATGAGTGTGAGCCTCTGGGTAGGACAGGTGGGTCTGTCCTCACTCCAGAAAGCTGGTGATATAGTCGCGGCTGCAGGAGGACCACACGAATGGGTTGGTCTTCATGGTAATGTGGGCTGCCATGAGCTTTGCTGGGTCCTGGCCCCGGGCCCCGCAGCTATTCCCCACGCCATCATGGTTCATGCCAAACCTGAGGAGAAGAGTGTCGGTTCTGTTGGGTGCCAAGGAACCTGCCCGGGCCCTCCCGGCCTTGCCTTCGTGTCCCCTGGCCTCACGTGTGTCCGATCTCATGGGCGATGGTGAACGCCGTGGCCAGCCCAATGTCCTCATTGATGCTGCAGCTTCTTTCTCGCTCGCACATCCCTCCCACGGGGGCCAAGCCTGGGGAATGGGCACGTGGGGCGGAGCTGGGGGCTCAGGGCTGCTAGCTGGCCCTGTCCACCCTGCCGGGGCCACCCCTGAGGGCCAGGGCCACCCAGCCCATTGCCTCTAGAGGTGCCTGAAGCCTAGGGGGCGTGGGTACCTAGTGTGCCGCAGGGTTTGTTCTTGTAGATGCAGATGTCATAGCTGTGGGAGGAGAGGGGGCAATGAGGAGGCTGGGCTGCCTCCCTAAGCCCTGATGATACCACCATGCCCATTTCTGGGGGTTAAGTTCTGCTTGGGAGGTGCTACCTGCCTCTCACCAGAAGCCTCATGTTCTGCCCCAGCTGGCCGTGGGGATGCTGGGGTGCATGAGTGACTGGCTGGCTGACTGACTGACTGACTGAATGAATGAATGAAGGAGAGAATGAGTGAAGGAGTGCATCAATGCCCAAATGGCCCAATACCCGCCTCCCCACATTCTCAGGCTCCCAGCTGTCCCTCCCATCCCTGGCACCTGAGGGGGCAGCTTAATAATCCCAGCCTCTCCGTCTCCCAGCAGGCAATCCCTGCTTGGATCTGAATGGTCCCCTGGACCACTTGTTCCCCCAGCCCAAGTCCTGTAGCCCTCCCCACCCCTCACCGCGTGATGAGCACTGCTGTGTCATGGTTGGCTACACCGTTCTCTGGAATGGCATTGCCGTGGCCACTGTGGTTCACGATGGATTTCTGCCACTTACAGAAGCTGTCCAGGGACTTCCCGGCATGGTGGGTGATTTCCAGAGTGGGCTGAGGACAGACAGAGTGAAGGGCATGGGCGCCAGCCACCCTGGGGAGGGCAGGCAGCGTTGGTGTGCAGGGGAAGGGGTGAGGTTCCCACACCTGGTCCTCTGTGAGCAGGATGAGCCGTGTTACCAGGATATTAATGATGTTTCCCAGACTTGAGTCCTGGAAAAGTTTGGCAACCTGACCTCCAAGAAACAAGAGAAAAGGAGTCTTAAGAGGGGCCCAGAGTAGAAAACAGAAAGAGAAACAATGACAATAGCTCACTTTGATCAAGTAACGACTGTATGCCCGGCCTCAGGCTAAGCCTGCTGCATACAACTTTGCATGAGTAGGTACTATTATCATTCCCATTTTACAGATGAGCAAACTGATGCACAGAAAGGTTGTAAACACAGATGGTAGGTGTCATAAATGGGATTCAAGGCCAGGTAAGCCTGCCTGCAAAGCACTGGTTGCTTACCATATATTTCTTTCTGACTCACCCTTCCTCAGCTAGCCTGTTTTCTTGTCCTCCCTCTGTCCCCTGCCCACCACCTGGCTGCCTTGAGTGTGTCTGCCCAGAGGTGGCCTGAGGGATGTGTCTCATTCTGTGGCTGTCTGAAGGTACCAATTTGAGCATCACCACAGGAAAGTAGAAGTGTGGGGGCAGGAAGCTCTGGAGACAGTGGTCAGAGGGAAGGAGGAAGTGGCCCAGGGGTGAGTGGGCACAAATGATGGAGGCCACACAGAGCAGCGGTCTTGGAGCCCTGGGACATCACTGTCCCATGTGGAAACCCACAGAAACCCTGGCAAGGTTTCAGGAAACTTTGAAAGCCCAAGGGAGGAATGCAGGGCTGGGGCAGAAAGTAGTGGAATCAGATTAGATGTCATGTCAACACACTGGGACATCTGTCTGTCAGCTAACCTTTTTCTTTTCCCTTTTTGCTTCACTGAAACAAGAGCACCACTCATTAAGCCCTTACCATGTGCCAAGTGCTCTGTCTGGCTGCACTCCCACCAACTCACCCTCTGCTGTATATACTATTATAACCCCATTTTACAGAGGGATGCACTGGGGCTCAGAGAGGTCCGGAGTCCTAATAGAGATCCCACATGGGCACTGAGTATAGATCTGAGTGCGGGTCAATGAGGTGAGCTGTATGAATCACAGGTAGGTAACTGAGTGATTACCTTGAATGAGAACTCTGCACGCATACAGATGTGTGCCCATGTGTGTACTGACAACCTCAACAAGTACCTGCAATCTGCATGCTTATTTTTATATAGCAAACAATTGTACAACACCTACTGTGTACCGAGTGCTGTTCTAAGTGCTTTATAAATTCACTGCATCCACCTCAGTCTTATGAAGTGGGTACTATTATTATCCTCATTTTACAAATGAGTAAACCAAAGCAGAAGTGAAGTCACTTGTCCCAGGGCACACAACTAAAACGTGGCAGAGCTTTCAGCCCAGGCCATCTGGCTCCAGAGCCCATGCTCCTAAGCACTACGCCATGCTACCTCTTCTCACTCTTTTCTCATCCTGTCCCCCCTCCATTCTGTTTCTCTGGCTTCAGGACAGGAATTGGAGGTGCGATGGTGACACCCCTTTTCTTGACCTCTGGAGGCTGGCTCCAGGTTCTCAGGGCTCCATGCCCAGGGAGGGGGAGGCACTTACAATGTTCATGATGGCCAGCACGTACTGTTCCACATCTCGGCGCCCGTGGTAAGCCACCATCATCTTGTCAGCCACCACCAGGGTCTCCACATAGCGCTCTCGGCTGACCGAGCGCTTCAGACCCGGCTGAACACGCTCTGTTTCATTGCCCAGGGGCCTGGCAGGTGGCGGCTTCAGGGTGCGCAGCCACCACGGCCGCCCCTTCCATGGTTTCTCATCTGGATGGAGAATTTCTGGTCATTCAGCTGTTTGCTGCTATGGTCCAACTCCCTGTCTGCTAGTCCATCTGCCCAACAGGCTGTCAAACACATTGTTCTTTTGCTACTGGGTATTCTGGTTCTATTGTAGAAATGCTCCACTACTCGGAAGTCTGGTTCCACAATGACGTGGCTACCCCACTGCCAAATTGGTTGGCTGAACAGCCTCCCAGCACCCGACGACAGTCAGCATAATGTCCATCCCATTACCCGAATGTACGTGTGTAGCAGCCTGACTCACTGCCAGAACTGTGGGCTTGTATGACTTCTTGGCTTTCCAACTATGGAACTTTCTAATCAATGCCCTGCACAACTCAACTGTGTGGCTATAGATGGTCTGACTGCCCACCTGAGTGCGATACCATCTACTTTTCTATATGTATAACCGATTGTGGTTGTGTGTCTGTCAGTGTCCCACACCCAGACTCTCAGGTTACGCAACTCGTTGAATGGCCCAGTGCTCTTCATTGCCACTGGACAGTCCTCAGTTTTCTAGCTGTGTGATGGTTCTGGTAAATATTTTATTGTTGTTTAGCTTTCTTACTCTCCATTCCCTAAACGTCTGACCTTCTGAATGGTGGCGGAGCCCTTCTTTTGCCTGGTGTTTTCATTGTGCAGCTGCTTGGTATCTGTTACAATCTGCCTGCTGCTTAACTGGTCAGACTGTAATCCTAGAGATGAATGGTTTCACACCTGAGCACCTGTCTGGCTGTCAAGCTGCTTAGCCTGTCTCACTTACCATTGGGTCATTGGACTATGGCAGTGATGGATGGACTGTTCCCTTGCCCCATTGCCCTGCCGTCTGACTGATATCATTCCTCCCCTCAAGTAGCTGCCTGCTGACTTTCTGGATGGAGAGACACTGCTGCCTACCTCTACCTCATGGTACAGATGTATAGCCCCTTTGCCCATCCCCAGAGACAGATGTACCTCTCACTCCACAGGCTGTGTCCAGGTAGGGGTGACGCAGGGAGGAGCGCTTGTACACCACATGGGGGCCACTTTCCTCTGGGCCCCGGCCTCCCTTGGGCCCACCTTGCAGGGGCTCAATCAAGTATTCTTCCTCATCTGCCACAATGAGGCCATGCTGGGGAGTGGAGAGTCGGACAGAGGGCTTGGATCAGGTCCTGGTCCCCAGGACCCCTGGGACCCTAACTTTATGATTTCATTCCTTCTACCTTACTAGGTTTAGATTGTTATTCCTTTTCTAATCTCTTGAGATTTCTAATCTCATTAATTTTCAGGCTGACCCAAGACTATACATTTTCCTCTAAGTAGTGCTTTAGCTGCATCCTAAATTAGCTAATCATTTTGGTTAGCTTGAAATGCTTTAAAAATTTTGCCTATGAGTCCCTCTCTGACTTATATTTAGAAGTGTTTTTAACTCCCAAACTCATGGGTAGTTTCCCCCTGCTTCCCAGAACTCTCTGCTCACCAGGCCCCCACAGGTGCTGATGGCCACATGAGAGCTGCCAGCCTGGCCCTGCAGATGGCCAGCGTAGAGGCAGTGAGGCCGAGCGGCCCTCTGCCAGGCCAGGCCCTCCCGTGTCCAGTACTCCACGGAGACGTGCCCTGCCAGAAGGCGGGGGCTGCGGGTCAGGTTCAGCAGGAAGTGGGTGCTGGGTGCGGCCACCTTGTAGAAGAGGCGGGACTCTGCTGCAGGCCCTGTGCCCCGACGCTGCCTCCGGGGGGCAGGGGGCGAGAAGGCCAGCAGTGCCCCATTGTGGTCCACTCGGGTGGGGAAGGTGATCTCATAGCTCTCCAGACTGGACAGGAATTCATCTGTGGGTGAGGGTCAGAGGCCTGGGGTGGGCCCTGGGAAGGACCCCTGTGTCCTGGCAGCTTGGCAGGTGATGTTGGCCTCAACTGGCCCCTGAATCCAGGTCACAGGCTACAAGACTCTGGCCTCAATGATCCCAGGACTTTCCCCGCCCCCACCCCCATGATCGCTATCCCAGTCCCACTGACTCTTCCTTGTCTCCTTGCTCCGTCCCCACCATCACCCCTGGATCACCCCTACCTTGAGACCGGAAAGCGTGCGTGACCTCGAATGTAAGGCCCAGCCCCAGGGCGAGGGCCCAGCGGAGGATCTGGCAGGCGGGAGCCATAGAGGCCACGTGTCCACATGTCTCTCCCCAGCCCTGGCTGCCGGCAGCCCCCACAGCGCCGCCTTCCCTGTTCACAGCCTGGGCAGCATCACTGGGCTCCTGGGAGGGAGGAACTAGGTCGGGGGTGCCTGATCCTGCCACCCAGCACAATCACTGCCAAGGCCCCTCTCCAGGCTGACGGGGACCTGCGGTCCCTCACTCCAGCCCCAAGGATGCCCAAGGCATTTCCCCTGGTTTAAGGATTCCAACTGCATTTCCTCACCCAGCCCCGTCCCCACCGCCTACTGTCCTTGCACTCGTAGGACACTTAGGGACCTTGGCTTCATGAGTACCTACTATGTGCCCCCTACTGGCCTGAGCAATTTCACACCATTTCATGTCATTTCCCAATAACCCTGAAAGGATCCATTCACTGGGTAATGATATACATGATATGGACATAGTCCTCTCTCTGCCCCTTTTTGGGCTCAGTCTCCTGGGAGCGACCGATGACAGAGAAGTAAATAAAGAGATGAACAAATGAGAGTAGTTCAGATTGTGACACGTTCTCTAAAAGAAATGATGTGGAGGCTTGGAAGCAGAGGTGTGAAGGAAGACAAGCCACCAATCATGTGAAGAGACTGGAGATGGTGCACCAGGCAGAGGAATAGCAGGATCAAAGGCCCAGGGATAGGGAGGAGCTTGGTGGGGACCCAGGGCCACAAAGACCTGTGTGGAGCCGGGCGGGAGGCCAGCAAGGGGAAGCTGGCATGGGACACACTGGAAGGCTGGTCAGTGTGGATTTTCAACCCAGATTAAACCTAAGGCCAGTGCTGGGTTCCTCCCACTTTACCCCCACCATTCCAAGGGGCCATGCCTTTAGATGCTCTGCCATGGGTAAGACTGTTCACCCTGCCAGAGTAGCTGGAAAGCCCTACATGGTGGTCTCTGACCCCAGGACATCTCCTCCACCCTGCATTTCCAGCTCAGCCCTTAGTCTTGCTTCCTCCCCTTCAGATTCTTTCCGGGAGCTCTAGGCTTCCTCAGGCATCTGCCCCAGGCCAGCCCGCCAGAGACACCACTTTGGGCCACCACCCTGTGCCAAACCCCCCTCCCCCCTCCCGTCTCCAGCCTCTTTCTCTGTGCAATTTCCCCCTTAATCACACACTGTCTTGTTTTCTTTGCAGCCTGGCCAAGTCTGAGAGTTGATCCCCAAACAGGGCAGTTCAGCTCCAGAGGGACAAAGCCAGGTTTTCTCTAAGATGCTGATTTAGAAGCCAACATTTCCCGCTTCTGCTTGGACCCCTCCAGTGATGGGGAGCTCACTCTTTGGCACTCTGTGACCCCACTGCTCCCTTTAGTTGGACTGATGTTTACCCCTTGGGATTTTTTTTTTTTTTTTTTTTTACCTTTTGGGATCTTCAGTTAGTGGCGCAGTGTCAGACCCCTGTGTGTGAGCCTCTCCGGGCCTCTGCCTCTTCTTTGGAGCCTGGACAGGGAGAGGGCAGTGAGGAGGAGCTGGGCTGGGTCTGGAGTTCAGGGGTCACTGAGAAAGCTGCCCTTCTCTCTGGCCCTGGTGAACCTCCACTTGGATTTCATCCTTTCTGTTCCCAGCACCACCCCCTGCAAAGCTCCCCCCTGCCCTCTTCTGCTTCCCCCCCATCTCCTATTGTCTCCTCTCCCCTATGCCATCCTCAGAGGACTTGACCAGCTCTGGGATCAAAGTCCTTCCTGTGTGGGCTCCCCTGGGCCCCCTTCTGCCTCAATGCATCCTCCTCCATGCCAAAATGGCAGCATTCTCACTGTAAGTCAGGCTGGAATGCCCCTCCCCCACTCCTGTTCCTCTTGTCCTTCCCCCACTGGTGCAGAATCTTGCTTTCTAAGTGTCTCTGTGGCTCTTGTCCTGGCTGCAGTGTCTTTGGGCCTCTCTTCCTGCTCTCCCCCAAACCTTACCACTTTCCTCTGAGGCTGGGCCCCTCCTCCCAACAACCCTTTTGTGCTTCCAGATCCGGTGGGGTGTGGGGGACAGTGTTGAAGGAGCCAGCATAGGTGGGTGGGGGCAAGGGAATGGGGACGGGAGGAGACAGTCTTGGAGGCTGAGGGCACAGAGCAGAGTGTCTGCTGGGGCAAGGCAGGGAAGAGATTCTGGGGCAGTGGCCCAGCCCATGGGGGGTAGCTGGGAGATGTGACATGCCCACGGCACTGGGGGGACCACGAAAGGGTCAGGAGGCATGGGGGTGGAAAGATAAGGCTGGATGGGGATAGGGGATCCCAGGGCCTGAGCCTGGTAGGGGCAACAGATGTCAGCAGGGGATCTACACTGTGTGATGTGTGTGACTGCATGTGACTGTGTGTGGGTGTAACTGTATATGTGACTGTGTGTGGTGTGTGTGCCCATGTGACCCTGTGTGAGGCTGTGTGTGTGCCCGTGTGGCTGTGTGTGTGTACCTAGGCCTGGCCAATCCCCTAGCCCCTCCTTCCAGAAGGCACGAGGGTGGTGGCCAGCCTGGGAGAGGGTGCCAGCAGCTAGAGGAGGAAATGCAGGAGGAAAAGGCCCGGAAACAGAGGCTCCATCCCCTCCCAGGGATCCTGGAGGGACCCATGGCTCCACACCCAGACCTCCCGGGCTTGCTGGGGGGACAGGGCCTCTGGGCTTCCCTGTGGAGGCCAAGACGGCGGCTGCCCAGGCAGAGGCCCCACCAGTCCAGGCCGCCAGCCGGCTCAGGGCGCTGCACATCTGGCCAGGCAGGCGGGAGGCAGCTTCTGCCCAGCCAGCAGACAAAGGCCAGGCCTGCTGCCCTGCCGGTCCCCCTCTACCAGCCGCTAATTAAAGGGTGGGAGCTGAGCAGGGCTGGAGACACCCTGAGAAAGAGGGCTGTGGCCTCGGTGACCAACTCTGGGGAAGTGGGCGGCGCCACTCCCACACCCTGACACACAAACACACACTGGCAACAGGGCGACCACACCTGCGCAGCTGGGGACCAACAGTTGGATACTGCATACCCACAAAGGATCCCCCCCACACTCAGTACACCCTCACATATAGAAACACACAACTATACACTACCCAGACTTATGTGCACACATACTTACACACATACACAGACAGTCCAGAGACAAACAGACACATACACACACACCCAGGCCTACACACACAGACTCACACATTCACACCAGACCAAGGACAAAATCACCAACTCCCACAAACCTTGACACACACCCTAGACACACTTACACATAGGCATTTACACACACACAGGCATTTACACACTTTTTACATTCAGACTGACCTGGAGACACACACACAGATGTTTGGAGACACACACTCATCTAGACGTTGACATACACAGCAGACACTTTATTCACACACGCTGGTTTACACTCACACTTAAGCAGACGCACAACACCCCCACACAATCACACACACATTCAAACACACCTAGACACTCATAGGCATTTTCATGCGGACTCACACATGCTGACACGCGCATTTATACTTACGTGGATGTCCACACCCACGCATCACACACACACACCAGGCACTCACTTGAACTGTGTCGCACACGCTTAGGGACATCGGACACCAACACAACCCCCACAGGGGGACAGTCCAACGTACGATGGCCACGACCATCCCCGTCCAACGCATACACACAAAGTCTCCCGAAGTCACGCATCCCCGCCCGGCCCGCGAGCCCCGGCGCCTTTACCCGCGGCCGGCCGCCAGCCCGCCCGGGCCTCAGTCCCGTCTCTGCAGCCGTCTCGCCGGCCTGCGCAGGAAGGGAGGGAGGGAGCGAGCGCGGCGGCGTGGCCGGGGGAGGGGGCGCGGGGAGGCACTTCCTGAGCCGCCGGCCAGGGTTATAAAAAACCCCCAAACCGCGCGCCGCCAGAACCCCGCCCGCTGCTGCCGCCGCCCGGCCTGGGCCGCGGGCTGGACTCGAGCCAGGGACCCGGGAGCTCCGGCGCCCCGCCTGGCCTGGCTCCCCGCTGTGGGGGTGGGGAGGATGGGGGAGGGAGAGAGTGGGCCGGGAGGAGTGAAACGGGCGGGGATGATGAGCGGGGTTTGGGGGGAGGAGAAGGTGGGAGGGTGGGGAAGGGGCGAAAGACTAGTTGGGGGATGGGGAGGGAGGAAGAATTGGGTGGGGGTAAGGGGACCTGGAGGAAGAGGGGAACCGGGTGGTTGGGGGAGGGATAAGATTGAATGGAAAGCGGGGAGAAGGTGGGAGGGCTTGGAGGAAGAGGCAAATTGGGTGGGGAGGGTCAGGGGAAGGAATGGAGCTCCAGGGACATGGGAGGCGGGGTGAAGGGCTGGGGGAGGGGAGAGCCTGCTCCCTCGCCAGCATCAACAGCTTCGACAACAGCTGTTATTTATTGAGAGCTAGTCCTCCCACAAACAAGCGTTTATTGGGCGCCTCCCGTGTGCCAGGCACGGTGCCCCGGCTCGCGGGGCTGAATCAGTCTCTGCTGACCCTGCCCTCCCAGATCTCCCCTCTGGGGGTTCGACCTGCCCTGGACCTGTCTGGTCCCATTTCAATGAAGAGGAAACTGAGGACAGAGGGAGAGAGTGAAAGTTCCAGGGAGGGAGGAAGGGTGGAAGCGGGAGTGGTGTTTGGGGGGAAAACTGAAACCCTTGGGTCAGTGTTCAAAAGATGTGGAGCTAAGGCATGAATGGGGGTGACCTGGGCAGTCAGGGCAGAGGAGAGATTGGGACCCCATCGTGGCCAGCTGCTGCACAGGCCCCCTGGTGCCTGGACAGGGACTGGTTCACCAGGAGGCGGGAAGCAGGCTGTGATTCCCAGACCGCACAATTCCAGGCGTTTTCCAGGCCTGGTCCCTAGGGAGCTAGGCAGAGCCTGGCCTTGCTTTGCTTGCCCTTGGCCTTCTTTGAATCTTGGATTCCTCATCCCTACAGGTGGGGAGGGGGAGGAGGGGAGAAGGTGATCATAACAGCCATTATAGGGCCACTGGAAGGAGGGGTTCATTCAACAGCAAAAATTTGCTTTGTCCTGAAATTGAAATGACTGGTAAGGACTCATGCATACATCAGTTACTCCATATACCATCCTCCTCTCGGAGCCCCCACAAGTTGCAGTTCCACCTTCACCCCAGCCTCACCCCAGGCCTGACCAGAGGGGCAGGGTGTTCCCTACCCACTGCCCCCAGGGCCTCTTGAGCCCCCAAGAGGAACAGGCTCAGTGAGCTGTCTCTGGCCTTTGCCAGTGCGCCCTCCATTATGGGTGGTCCTACTGGGACCCTGACCTGACCTTCCATTGACCATTCTTTATCCAAGAAGCGGCTGCCCTTGCATTCTTTGTCTGCCCTAATGCTAAAAGTACCTACCTTTCAGCTCAGTGGCTGGTCCCGCCACTAGTCCTTAGTCTGGTGACGGGTGGGCACCGGACTCTGCCACTTACTAGCTGTAAACCTCTTATCATTATTCTGTGAAACTGGCCCTTTGCATCCATTTCCCCTCCTTGCCATGCCATAGGCCCCTATATCCTTGGGGTTCCCCTCTCCTCTTTTGGTGTAGTCTGGGTGGGGCATGAGACTTGGCCCTAAGCCACTTCGGCCTTCCATCTCCTGGTCTCACCATTGATTGGGGAATAGGCGTGTTGGGGCTTTTGCGTGGAATCCTGGGAAATGGATACCTTTGTCTTGAGTAGCATTTGAAGCTGAGTCCACATTTCAGCCAACAGAGAGAGGCCTCTTGTAATAATGAAGCCACCAGGTGGAGGAGGGTAATGGCTCCAGGGCCTTCATTTCAGCATGCGGTTCCTGAAGCCCACAGCTGGGCTATCATCCATTCAATCTTTATTGGACACCCTTTTGTGCTGGGGGCTGGTTCAGGTACTGGGGACACAGCCAGACTCCCGGAGGTCACCGTCCTGCCTCAGGGCCTTTGCCCTTGCTGTTCCCTCTGCCTGGAATGCTCACCCCTCTGATACCCCCATGGCTGACCCCATCTTGTTCTTCAAGTCTCAGCGCAAACATCACCTCCTCAGTGAGGCCTGCCACCCCGCCTCCCTTTAAGATTACACCCCACACACCTCTCCCATTCCCTGGTTTATTTTACTCAGCACGAGTCACCACCTGACATACTCTGGAATACTCATTTTTGTAGATTCTCTGAGGGAAGAGGTGTTCACCTGCGTGGTCCACAGCAGTATGCCTCGTGCCTAGCACAGGGTCTGGCACATAGTTGGTACTCGGTATTGAATATATCGGGAGTTAGGTAAAGGCTCCCTGTGAAGGTGGCATTGACATTGCGGTTTGAATGTGAAGGAGGAGGCAGAGAGGGTGAGGGCATCCAGGAGGAGGGCACAGCAAGTTCAAAGGCTACTATGGCCAGTGCGTTCTCTTCTGACTTAAACCAGCTTGAAGTGAATTTAAAAAAAAATAAATTTTTTTGGGGGGGTAACTTAAAACCTTTTGATCTGAGTAATGTAATTAATAAATTGCACCTGGAAGGATGCAGTACTCGGCGCTGCCACAGGAGGGCGCAAGGGAATCCTGTGTTGCCCTTGGACTTTGGGGGTAGGGGTGCTAAGAGAGAACATAACCATGATGAGGACGATGATGGAGCACTTGCTTTGAGTCCTGTTTTAAGTTTACATCAGCCCTATGAAATAGGTACCATTATCATAGCCATTTCCCAAATGAGAAAACCGAGGCTCGGAGAGGCTGAATCACTTACTCAAGGTTGGTCAGCTAGGAGTGCAGAATTAAGAAAAGAATGACCAAGATAAAAATCACCAGTTACCTGACCACCCATGGGGGAAAGCTGGTGAGCTTGGGGGCTGAAGACCCTCAGGGTGGGAGGGAATCCTCTAGGGGCCCTGGGATCATTGCGCTGGGGGGTGGGGGTTCCCAGGAGCTGGAGTCCCGCATCTCCAGCCCAACTAACTGTCAGAAACTTTCCCCAGCCATGGGATTGGTGTTCTCTTAAATGTTGAGATGAATTGCACCTGCTCAAGGTCAGGTGAAACTGACAAAGAGCCCCAACTAGCCTGATTTGGGGGTCCTGGAAGGCTTCCCAGAGGAAGCCACATTTAATAGGGGATCTGAGGGATGCATAGGAGTTGGGCAGTTGAAGAGGAAGGGAGTGTCAGGCTGAGGGCACAAAATTGGCCGAGGTAAGAGAGTGAAGGGTATGTGGTCAGTTTCCTCTGGGATTCCTGTGTCTGGAGCGAATATTTACTCCCAACTCTGTCTGGCAAGTCAGACAAAGAAAGACCAATACTGTATGATCTCACTTATATGTGGAATCTAAGTAGAATGTTGTGTATCAGGGGCTGGGGGCAGGGGAAATGGGGAGACTTTGGTCAAGGGGAGCAAACTTCCAGTTAGAAGATGAGTAAGTCCTGGGGATCTAATGTACAGCACGGTGATTATAGTTAATCATTCTGTATTGTATATTTGAAAATTACTAAGAGTAGATCTTAAGTGTTCTCACCACAAAAAAGAAATGGTAATTATGTGAGGTGATGGAGGTGTTAGCTGACGCTATTGTGGTGATCATTTCCCAATAACCATATATACTTGTATCAAATCACTACTTTCTACACCTTAAATGTGCACAATGTTAGATACCAATTATGTCTCAATAAAGCTGGGGGAAAAGAAAAAACAACACCTCCCCCCCGCCCCGAAATATCACCCAGCAAATGCAACACAACCCTCCCACCTTCCGCCTCAGTTTCCAATGAGCCCTGAATTCCCCCTCCCACCCCACCCCCAATTCTGGCACCCAAAGAGCCTCCCCTCCCTGGCCTTGGGGCCTGCTGCTGGGAACATCACTCAACCTCAGAGTGATGATCTGAGGGTGGACCTCAGTTTCCCCTCTGCTGCTAGGGCAGACGTGGCTCAGCCGGCCCCCTCTGCCGCCCCCAGCACACATGGCTGCTGATGATCCTGGAGGCCAGCACGTTGTGACCTTGACATAAACTTCAAAAACAAACAGACAAACTTCAAATGCAGCTGCCTTTCTTGTCCTCTCTGCCTGGACCTCCATGCTGCCCCCAGCACGTCCAGGTGAGTGACCTTCTGCTCTTGTCCCACCTCATGGCCACCCCAGAGGTGTCCAGGCATTTGGCAGAGTGTGAATAAAATCCCCCGTCACCCCTGAATGAGACCCCAGTGTAGTGTGACCTCCTTGCCTCTTGCCTGTGTGTGTCGGAATGAGAGAGCAGGGGCTCTCAGGCTGGGAACGAGGCTTCAGCAAGGCCAAGTTGGCTTCCTGGGTTCCGCTTCTTTACCCTTAACTAGCTATCTTTTGATGCCGGGGACCAGAGACCCCCAGGTGGCTTGTTTGCCTGAACAGCCAACTCCCCACCCCCCAAGAAGTAATGCCTGGATAGAGCACCCAGCTGGATGCACTGCCTTCTCCAGGGTGGCCCGGGTCCTGCCGAGGGGGCCAGAGTGGTAACTAGGAGCCAGGAGACTGCTGGGGAGGACCAGGAGGCATGAGGGGGCCTGAGATGGGGGGTCCAGCTGGAGAAAGAAGCAGATGTGGTAGACACCCCGAGAGGTGCAGCTTCCTCTCCAGGGGATCAGCTGAGGGGCACCATTCAGGGGCCACCAACACCCCAACGGACACCCAGTCCATGGCTTCTGCTGGGCTCCATCCGGACTGTGTCCTGGGCTTCAGGGAGCAGAGAAGCTTCTAGAGGCAAATGTGTACTCTGATCCTTAGGCCCTGCGTATACAGAGATGGTTCAGTGAGGCTATGAATCTGGAAACAAAATTCTGGTGATCCCCAGGAGGGGCCCAGGGTAGGGGCACCTGGAGAGGTTGAGGGGGAACCTCCCAACTCCTGCTTAACAGCTGTGTGTCCCTGGTAAATCCCTTGGCCTCTCTGAGCCTCATTTTGTGCATCTGTGAAACGCAAATGCCAGTATTGGCACTTACTTAGTGCTCAGCTCCTGGCTGTTGGATGAGAGGCTGGGAACAGTGTCTCAGGCACAGAGGGTCTCGGCAGGAAGCAGACAGCGCCACATCACCTTCGTTACTCTCTTCTCAGCCAGGACATCAAGCACACAGCAGGTGGCTAATAAAACCTTGCCAAGCCATTAGGGTCCAAGACTCCTGGGATGGAGGGTCCTTAGGTGCCACCTGTGAAGGCTCTTTTGTGAATCTCGTACTTCTTTCTCCACTTCACACCTGTCTGACAGCCTCAGCCATGCAGCCCTGGCAGGGCCACTGGGCAGAGAGGCACACATGGTGTAGACTTTGGAGTGAAACAGCCTGGATTCGAATTCTGACTCTGCTACTTACCAGCTAGCTGCATGACCTTAGGTAAGTCACTCCACCTTTCTGCACTTCCAGTTCTGCTTGTCACAGGGTCCTTGTGAGGGTGAAATGAAGGAATAGACCTAGGGTGCCTGGCGCATAGTAGGTGCTATAGAGCCATATTGCATACCGCTGACTATTATTACTGGCTCACGTTTCAGGCTCCAGACTCTTCTGGGGGCTGCAGCAGCCAGACCTCTCCATGCTGATCACTTCCTGTTCCATCCCAAAATGTAGGGTTAAGGCAGTGGTCCCCAACCAGGGTAGTTCTGCCCCCCAGGGGACATTAGGCAATGTCTGGAGACATCTTTGGTTGTTATAATGCCCCCACCCAGGGAAGATAACTTGCACTCATTGAGCCTCAGTTTCCTCATCTGTAAAATGGGAATGTCAGGTAGTACTGATGACACAGGGCTCTTGGGAGTAAATGGTCAATTAGTGTGAACTGTTGTCATTGTTATTAGTGACAGTGATGATGGTGGCAGTATGTGTTTCCCGGTGCATTGTCCCCTGATTTCAGAACACTCTTCTAGAATAACCACCCCATGTTCAACCCCCACCCACACCCCGGCCGCCCCACAGCCAAGGATCACTTCTGACATGAGAATGGCAGTGCTCAGCTTATCCGCACCTGGAGAATGCCCCGTAAGTGTCTATGCTAGGGCTAGAGGCTCCCTCAGGGGGCCCCATAAATTATGGGAGAAACAGAATTTGGTAGTTTATAACCCATCTTAACCTCTATTCTGAGCCCTCATTCAGCAGCGGATGGAAAACCCATAATGGCAATGGATTCAGGATGCCCCCCTACCTCTCTGAGGAGGTGAGTTAAGAGAAGAGAGAAGGATTAGAAGCCAGAGTTACTTAAACTCTCTGAAAATGGGGACAATAATTGTAACCTCCTTACAAAGGGGTCATTATGAGGATAAAATGGCCAATGTGTATCAAGCACTTAGGACCTGGGACCCAGTAAGTACACAATAATTGATGATGATGGTAGTGGTGGTGGTGCTGGTGCCTGTGGTCAACCACAGGATTTCCAGCGTGGTGGGTGACTGCTCCAAGATTTCTTACCCTTAGCACCACTGACATTTTGGGCCGGATAATCTTTGGTTGTGGGGGCTGTCTTGTACATTACAGGGTGTTGAGCAGCACCCTGGTCTCTACCCGCCAGATGCCAGTAGCATCCCCCAATTCTGACAACCAAAAACATCTCCAGACACTGCCCAGTGTCCCTTGGGATGGGGGCACTGGTCCCTTGGTCTATCTCAGGTCATCTTCTGTCCATGCTGACATCCACTAGGATGAGCCATGTTCCTCCTAGCCCGTGGTGTTAGTCTTTCAGCATCCTGACTTTTTTTTTTTTTTGCTGGTCCAGCTCCTCTCTAAGACAGCAGAAGCTGATGCATCAGATGAAGGCAGAGGCTCGGTAACTAGAGCCGAGACAACGTCAGTGAACATTTTAAATCCTACCCCATTAGCTCTCCCAGCAACAGCCATTATCAGATGGGGACTCAGAGACTCAGATAGGCTAGCGCGCTGTCCAAGATCATACATAGCGTGTGACACTGTGAATGTCTGAGCAGCTGAGCTGAACAGACCCCCAGAACCATGTGTTTAACCAGCCCTTGGCCTGTGTGTCACCACACACAGTCTGGCCAGCCTGCCACCTCCTTGCGGTCCAGCCTCCTCCATGAGCCTGGTGGCCTCTCTCGCTCCTTTGGCTCCTGGGCTAGATAACTTCTCCAATTTTTTTTTTAAAGATTTTTATTGGGGTATTGGGGGAAGGGGAACAGACAAGTTGCTGTCCTTTTGTTCTTCAGTCTAGTTGTGAAGGACGTTGCTTCACTGGCCTAAGTTGGCACCATCATTGC
>NW_017731852.1:270106-273134 GCF_001890085.2 Hipposideros armiger | reverse complement strand
GCTCACGGCGGCTGCTGGCTGCTCACGCTGGCTGCTGGCTACACATGGTAGCCCATGGCAACCCACTGCAGTAGGGGCTGCAGCCTACGACGTGGCCGGCGACTCACGGCAGCCCAGCTCCAGGTTGAGCGGTTGTTCAGCATCTTAGCTGTAGAGGGCAGTGTTACTGGCCCTCACATGTGGGATCCGAACCAGGGCCCTCTGGCATCCCAAGCCAGCTCTTAACCAACGTGCCACTCGGCCGGCCCAGTTTTTTCCTTTCTTAAAATGCATATACATTTTTTGGTCACCCTCTGTACTTCAGGTATAACGAGTGCTGAGACAAACCAAAGAAGCTGGGTTGGGCATAGAGACAAGATGGGGATGTATTAGTTCCTAGGGCTGCTATAACAAAATACCACAAACTGAGTGACTTAAAGCAACAGAAATGACTCTCTCACAATGCAGAAGGCCAGAAGTCCAAAATCGAGGCATCGGCAGGGCTGTGCTCCCTCCAAAGGCTCCAGGGAAAAATCCTTCCCTGACTCTTCCTGGCTTCTGGTGGTGGCCGACAGTCCTTGTCTCTCCTTGGCTTATAGATGCATCGCTTCAATCTCTGCCTCCATAGTCAGAGTTTTCTTGCTGTGTGTCTGTGTCCCTGTGCCCAATTTCCCTCTTCTACTTGGTGCCCACTTTAATCCACTAGGACCTCATCTCAACTTGATTACATCTGCAAAGACCCTATTTCCAAATAAGGTCCCATTCACAGGTTCCAGTGAACATGAATTTTGGAGAAGAGCTATTCAACCCAGTGCAGGGGGTTATTTTAAAGAAGGAGGTCATGGAAGACCTCTTGGAGGAGGTGACATTTGAACAGGGACTTCATTGAAGTGAAGAAGATCTGGGGAAAGAAAGGTCCAGGCAGAGGGAACAGTAAGTGCAAAGGCCCTGAGGTCAGATGTGCCTGGTTTGTTGAAGGAACAATGAGGAGGTCCGTGTAGTTGGAGCAGAGTGAGTAGGGGGAGAAAGAGGGAGGGGAGGGCAGGGAGGGGACAGGGGCAGGTCATGCAGGGCCTTGTGGGCCTTGGGGAGGACTTAGGTTTTTACCCAGAGGGAGGTGGGAGCCCTGGAGGACTGTGGACATAGGTGGCACAAAGCAGGCCAGGCCTGGGTTCTGTGTCTCATGGAATCTCCACAATCATCCAGTGATGGACGCCATCACTGGCCCTCTTTTCTGGATGAGACCTGGAGAGTTTAACTTGCTGCTCCAGGATCAGCCACTGCTGACTGGTGATCAATGATTTGAATCCACACCTGTCTGCCGTCCTGGTGTCAGGAATATACATGCAGGCTAACTCCTGTCATTGTCTTTATAAAACAACCACATGGCATTTTGTGAGCTGGCGATGCCTGTGATGCCTCCATGATGGGCACAGTGGCCCCCGCCATGGCTGGAGCTGAGGAGCAGGAATTATGGCTCTGGGGAAATCTGAGGGCTTGCCAGAGGACTGGGGTTTGGTTGGAGAGCCAGGAGCTAGGGTGAAGAGCAAGGTGGCGGCTGTGGGAACCGAGTCCCCTTTCAGTGCCTTGGGGACACTCTGGTGTCTGACTGAGGGTGGCATGCAGGGCCCCCAGGCCTGTCTTGTATCCCCCTCATCTCCCTCCAGGTCCAGTTGAGTTGACTTACTCCCTCTGCACCTTGACTGCCCCCATTGACCCTTGGGCTCTGACAGTGAGCGTTTAACTGGGGCCTTGGATGCTCAGAGTATGTTCCCTGGGATTGTGGCCAAGGGTGGGGGTTAAGCAAAGATGAGTGGTGTCGTTCGGCCAGGTCTCCTCAGAGCCTTTCATATGCTCATGTGCTTTGTGCAGCTTTCCAGAACTTTTCTGCCCCCTTGACATTTTTCTCTTCTGAAGCATTTGTGAGGTATTAGGGGTTTCTGGAACAGATAAAGGAAACACTGCCTTTACCCAAAGGGGAAACTTGAGTGATGGAATTTCAGGCACAGACTCCAGGCCCAGCATCAAAGCTTTCTTCCTCCTCTTCCCAGGACCTGGGCACTGACCACAAGGCTGGCGTCTGCCCCATGGCTCTCTCTCTCTGGGGTGGCCCAGTGGGGTTGCAAACTCTGGGCAGCAAAATTAGGAGCTCAGAACGAGGTTGTTTGGGGTCAGCCCAGGCAGAGCTGGGGGCTGGGCTTGTGGGACTGATGGGGCTAAGGAGGGATGGGAGGCAGGATTCCTGAACCCACAGCGTCCCTTCATCTGTGAGGGTTCTGAGGGGATAGAGGGGCGTGTCTTCTGGGAAGGCTGTGGAGTCCCCTGGGACCAAGCCCAGAGATTAGCTCAGGAGACAAACATCTGATCCTCCCCAGGGCCGAGTCCAGGGTCACAGTGGGAGGCCGCAGACTAGCCCTGCTCTTCTGCAAGTAAACACGCAATGCTGGCCTGGCTTCCCCTCATCCAGCTGCCAGGACTTTGCCCAGCCCCTTTTTGTGTTGGCTCCAGCAAGTCAGCCCCCCCACCCTCCTGCCTTTCATCCTCCATCTCCTTCTGTTCACCCCCTCTGGCCTCTCCCAGCATCTCTGACTGTGGGAACCCTGGGGACTTTTCACTCCAAGCCCTGCCCCTGTGTTCCCTGATGGGCACAGTCTAGAAAGGCCCAAGGAAGTGGGGGCAGATGCAGGGCTGGATGCCCCTGGGCCTGCCTGCCCAGCAGTGTGGTTATTATGATTCTATTGTCGTTGTTATTGACAGTGTTGACGGAAAAACATCCAGCCTAAGAGAAAACTTATAAGAGTTTATTTGAGCCAAACTGTTGACAATTGCCAGGAAGCAAAATCGCAACAGATTGAGAAAGTGCTCCGCAAAATGGCTGTTTGCAGTTTTTTTTTTTTTTAAGATTTTATTGGGGAATTGGGGTAGGGGAACAGCATTGAGGAATTGGGGAAGGAGAACACACAAGTTGCTGTCCTTTTGTTCTTCAGTCTAGTTGTAGAGGACGTTGCTTCACTGGCCCGTGTTGATATTATCATTGGGCTTTTCGCGG
>NW_017731852.1:261744-266336 GCF_001890085.2 Hipposideros armiger | reverse complement strand
TCCCTGTGGCAGTGGGTTGCCATGGGTACCGTATGTAGCCAGCAGCCAGCGTGAGCGGCCAGCAGCCGCAGTGAGTGGCCGTCTAGAAGCTGGCGACTGATCTGCCTCGCCAGGGAAGAGTGCAATGATGGTGCCAACTTGGGCCAGTGAAGCAACGCCCTCTACAACTAGACTGAAGAACAAAATGACAGCAACTTGTCTGTTCCCCTTCCCCCAATTCCCCAGCACTGTTCCATCCCCCCAATTCCCCAATTAAAAAAAAAAATCTTAAAAAAAAAAAAAAGAAAAGATAGAATTACAGGTGCTCATACATGGAATTGTAGTATAAGCCCCACACCTTTTTAAAGGTAATCTTGTACAATGAGCTAATTCAAGTGGGTGTATTAGGCCTCACAGGATATTGGCAAATATTAGATAGAGGCAAAGTATTATCAATAGGTATTTTAATAGGAGCGGCTGACTTTAACTTGCCAATCAATATCTGTACTGGAAAAAGCCTAAAATTGTATTAGAACATCCTGTAACAAACATTCCATCAGTATCATGACTAGTTTTCTTTTCTAGGGCTGGTGGGGTGACCCTGAGGTGGCCCTGAACTTGGCCTGTCTAAAATCTGGCCTGCCTGTTAATGCCTCGGAGGGAATATGAACTCCAGCAGTCCTAAAATACAAAAGTTTACATAACTATTAGCAAAACTTAGTTCTTAGATTTAGTTCTCTTGAGTAACTAAGGACCTAATTAAGACAATATAAAACATAGAGAAATATTTTGATGACAAATAATTTTTGCCTTTCAGGCAGAAAACATTTTCATATCAGTAGCAGATCAACAGTCTTGTAACAAACTTTGTCTTACTTAGCAGAGACAAAAAACTTAATTTTGCATCAGCTTACTCTTGATATTTAAATTGACTTAATTAATCGCATTTAGCATAACCATACATAAAATTCTTACAAGATTTTCCTTTACAAACTTTCTATAACTTTCCCATTTCCTTAGTTTGTCTCTTTTAAAAATCATTATTTCCCTAATCTGATTCATTTAGTCCTAAATACATTTCACCTTTCTGGGAGGATATGTGAACGTCATTGATTAGAAAGTCTCACACTATCAAGTGAGTTGGGGCAGATTTGAGTAATAAAAAATATATGTTGCCCATTAACATTTCCTAGTTGGAAGGGAACAGGTTCTGATTTAAAAACAGACATTAGTTGATTAGATGTCCCTATACCATTTGTACAGAAACTTTACTCCAAGGGGGCGGGCAACTTAGCCGGGTGGTGTTAACAGATAAAGTGGCCCCAGCGTCCTCATGGCCCTTGGAGCAGTCCTATGCTTGCTTCTCTTTCCTTTCTTTTTCTAAATCCTATTTAGTTGTCTACAGTCCTTAAGGTGATCTGGCTTTTTACAATAAAAGCACATTCCTCTACAGGAGTTTCCCTAGCAAACCTTTAATTCTGTTGTTTTGCTCTCAGAAACCAGTAGGTGCATCAATTGGAATAAATCAGAAAAGCCAGGATTATATGTTCTAACACTTAATTCAAATTTCTTTGCGAACTCAACAGGGTCCTAGAGAGGGTTGGGGGAATCTTTAGATTTCTTAGCTCTGCCTGCATACAACCACGATTCCCCTCCACCCAAGACCAGCTCCTCTCCAAAGGGAGCTGCAACAGAGGTGCAGAAGAGAGACGGAGGAAAAGGAGAGCAAGTCCAGACAAGTAAGGCACATGTTGGGACAGTGGAAGAGGGAAAAGTGGGGCGTTGGCATTTAGCAGCTTCAGAAACCTTTAGTTCAGAAAGTCTCTAAAATTTTCTTACTAGCTTCCTGGAGAGAAGAACATCTCGCTGTACCATTTCAGAGGCTTCTATTTGTCAATGGAGGGAAGCCTCCCATTCCGTTTAGTTTTAAGACAGGTTAGTTAGTATAATATCAGGCAGTCAGGAATTCCCTGGTAGACTGAGCAAAGATAAGAAAAACCTGGCCATTCCTTAAATTAGCCATTCCTCTCAAAATTATAGGGTAACTCCGTCATACTGAAACAGAGACATCAGTCATGCCCCAGAGCAACAAAGCCATTTCAAAGGACATTACAAAAGGCCTCCCCAAGGTTGAGCAACAGAACAAATCTAATATACACCTTAATTAACAGGCACCAGTATTTCAGCATTCCCCCTTTCAAGCAGAAAAAAAAGTATAAAGCTTAAGCCTTTTCCCTTAGCTAGTGGGCATCCCATTTTCCAGGTACCCTCTCCCGCTCGGGAACTGTAACCCTTCTCTTGCTTTAATAAAACTATCCTCTGCTACAAACTCTAGAAACTGGTCCATGTCTCCATTCTTCGGCTTCATGAGACTACGATCCCGGCACAAGAAATATCCTACACCAGTTTGACCTTTAAGCCAGCTTTTACTAATTGTGCACACAAATATTTAGATGTCAAAAGAGCTCCATTTTGGCCATCTTAAGTTGATATCACTTCTAGATGAATCTTTCCATGTCTGTAAGTACTTGCAAAACTCCTAGGAACTGTACATCTATCTGCAGGAGAATAATGACGCTGGAGTTTGGGAGCTTGTTGGCCTGTGAAACACGATTTCCCATGTTAATTTTTAGATTTCTTTTGAGATCTGCAGAGTCTGAACAAATATATAGTGATATTATTTAGTGGGTTGAAGTGTGCTGCTTATGGGTTGAGCTCCAAGGGGCTGTCACCTCCTGAGTCGCTTCAACTCTCTTACTGTCTCGGCTTCTCTCCCCAGCTGCCTGGTACAACCGTGAGGACTCGGAGAGCTAGGTAACCAGCCTTTATGTGCGCGTCCCTGGATGAATCCAATATTTAATTACAGTTGTGTTGGAATTCCCTATGGGGCCACTGCACATTTTGTTGTTGTTGTTGTTGTTGAATTTTTATAAGAGTTTATTTGAGCCAAACTAATGACATAATGCCAGTGAGCAAAATCTCAAATATTCAGAGAATAACAGTTTTGCAGCTTCTTTTTTTTATTAAATTATTTTTTATTATGAAATACACATTTTTTAGAATTAGTTTNGGCTGCTCAGCTCGGGCTGACTCGAACCGCTGTTGCTCAGAGCTCAAACTCTTGAGCGAGCTCTTAACCAACTGAGCCACTCAGCCGGCCCATAAGGAGAGCTTTTGACGAGAGGAGATTAAAATAAAAGCTTCTAAAATTTTACACAGTTGAGTTTTGATTTGCCATTTGTGCATTCTACCAATCCAGAGGACTGGGGTGATAAGCACAATGAAAATGCTGTTAAATGAGCCAAATATTACAAATAGATTATTATTGGCCCAGTGAAATAAGTCCCTCAGTTACTATGTAATTCACACACCATACAAATCATGACTAATACATATTTGTATCCTTGAGATGGTGGCATTGAATAAAATCCAATTACCATACCTCAAATGGACCTAGAGGACATGGGAAATGTCCTTGGGACCTATGGAGTGATTTTCCAGGGTTATATTTTGCACAGAAAAGACGTCTGTTATATACCTTATGAGCTACAGTAGGTTTCTAATAATATTCTTTGCTCTATGAAACTATCTTTCCAAGACCCCAATGTGTTAGATTTGTTTGGGTCAAAGTTCCCTCTTTTGTTGCCATATGTATATATTTTCCCCCTGTAGCTGTCCATTAGAACAGAAAAAAATTTTTATTGACTTAATAGGGAGAAGAAATATTTTTAAGTCTGGATAATTTGGCTGTTTATTACTGTCGGTCTAGCTGCAGTATCAGCTAAATTATTATTTTTCTTTCTGTGACGACAGCCTTAGAATGTCCTGGAATTTTGATAATTGCCAAATGTTTCAGTTGCTGGATGACATCTAATTTGAATTCTGCAACCTGTTTTCCCTTCTTATGGGCTGCCCTGAGGAAGTTGAGAAGCCTCACTGTTTCCACCAGTTGTGAGCGATGCCAAAGGTATAGCAACTATCAGTATAAATATTGGCTATTTGATCTTTGGCTCATTTACAAGCTTTTGTTAGATCAATTAATTCAGCTTGTTGGGCTGATCTTATTCAAGTAAATAAGAAACTTAAATTTATGCTTACCATGCAAGTTATTGCATAGAGCATAAATATAAATCATCCATGTATCAGATTAGAATAGAATTTTGGGGGAATTCATCATTATTTAAATCAGCCTTTAGTATCTGACAGAAATAGGTGGGAGTCTATATATCCCTGGGGCATTACTGTCCAAGTAAACTCTGATCTTCCCAGGTGGAAAAGCAAAGAGGTATTTCCTGTGTTTTTCACAGGAAAGCTGAAATAGGCACTACATAAATCTATAACTGAAAAATATTTGCAATACACACAAGAATAGCTGATAATAGGGTATGTGGATTTAGAACCACAGGGTATCTATTTATAGCTGAGATTTTGTGCAAATCTCCATGCTTTCCCATTGGGTTTTTTTTTTTTTTAAAGATTTTTATTGGGGAATTGGGGGATGGGAACAGCGCTGGGGAATTGAGGGGAGGGGAACAGACAAGTTGCTGTCCTTTTGTTCTTCAGTCTAGTTGTGGAGGACGTTGCTTCACTGGCCCAAGTTGGCACCATCATTG
>NW_017731852.1:231022-256206 GCF_001890085.2 Hipposideros armiger | reverse complement strand
TATTATACAACATCAGCTTCAGGTGTACAGTGCAGCCACTGCACATTTTGAGGAGTACCCTAAAACACCTCCACAAAGATTCTTAGTCACCTAAGAATACCCGAAATTCGAGCTGGAGGGAATAAATGCTCTTTATCTTCGGAGCTGAACAAGTTCAGACTCTCATTTATCCGGGGAAAAGTTTTGTTCAGCCTCACAGTAAGCAATTCCAATTGAAAAGCCAAAATTAAAACCAGCCACCCATTTCATTTCTCCTCTCCAAGAGTTACCTTAACTCTTGTCCTTAACCTGGGTTATCTCAACCCTGCCACCTCGAGGAGTTTAAAACAGCTCAAATAAAGTCAGGGCCTTCTACCTTAAAACAGGGAGGTCCGGAATTCCAAGAAAAACTCACCCAAGTTCACCCGATGCCAAGCAGGGAGCCGGTGGGGCACAATGGGCCCCTGCTGGTACCAAGCACCGAATCCGGGTCCGCAGGGTGCTCTTGGGTGGGCTTCTTTGGAATCCTGCCAGACTACGCCAAGTAATGTTGACGAAAAACATCCAGCCTAAGAGAAAACTTATAAGAGTTTATTTGAGCCAAGCTGTCGACAATTGCCAGGAAGCAAAATCTCAACGGATTGAGAAAATGCTCTGCAAAATGGCAGTTTGCAGTTTATTTTTATACATAAAATCAAAGGAGGAAGGTTACATGAAATCCACTGGTGATAGATTAAGGGAGTGGGAGAAAGCGAAGCGGGGAAATCTTTGGGATTGGATAAAAGTACATTGGAGAGACAGGTACTCCTCCCACACAGGTAGGTGCAGGATCGCTAACAGTTCCCTCTTTACAGCACTTAGAGATGGTAATCAGGAGACAAGCATGATAATGAGGAATTTTGCAGTTTTCAGCTCTGGTCCGGAAAAAGGATTAAAGATGTTATATTAGGTACAAAAAGACAAAGAACAGGCCCACTGAAAAGGCACAGATTAATTTAATGAGGAAGCTGAAGATGTGACTTCCCACCATGGCCCACTTAGTTAAAAATTGTTTGTGTGTGTGTTCACACCATCTTAGTTTTAGTCTCCTAAGCTTGTCAGGTTTAACATGTGGCCCCTTTTCTGTCCACAACAGTGAGACCGGGAAGCTGGGACAAAGCTGGGAACTGGAGAGGAAATGCATGTCTCAGGGACACCTTGACCTTGAGCCCTTTACAGGACTCTGAGGGTCAGCTCCCTGCCACTCGCTCTGCCTCACCCACCTTTTGCTGCTAGAGGTGCACTTGGGGCCACCATTGAGCGGAGCTCCTTGAACTACACTGAGAATGGTTTCCTGCCTCAGCTTCCAGCCTGGACCAGCTTAGTTACTTCCACCTCTTCTCTTGTCGCCCCACAAACCCCCATCTCGCTGCCTGGCCCTGATTCTCTGCAGGGGAGCAGCAGCTCTGTGAGTCCGCAGCGGGGATGGTGGATTTGGGGGGATGGAGAGGAGTGGAGGGCCCAGCATGGGTAAACGGATGGGGCTGTGTTGAAGGAAGGCGAGAGCCCAGGCTGGCTGGAGCAGAGGGCTGAGGAGTTCAGATTCAGTGGGGCAGGCCACAGGGGGAGCCAAGGCAGGCTCTTGTTGTTTTCTTATTGTGGTAAAATTACATAACATACAATTTACCATTTAAATCATTTTCTACATGTACAGCTCAGTGGCATTAAGCACAATTACATTGTTGTGCAACCATTCCCACCATCCATCTCCAGAACTTTCTTATTTTCCCAAACTGACACTCTGTCCCCATTAAACACTCCCTCCCCTCCCCCAGCCCCTGGCACCACCATCTACTCTCTGTCTCTATGAATCTGACTCCTCTGGGGACCTCATGTGAGTGGAATCACAGTATTTGTCCTTCTGTGTCTGGCTTCTTTCACTTTATATGTTTCCAAGGTTCATCCATGTTGTAGCAGGCATCAGAATTTTATTTTTTTTATAAGGCTGAGTAATATTTCATTGTCTGGAGGGACCACATTGTATTTAATCATTCATCTGTCCATGGGCACTGGGGTTGCTTCCACGTTTTAGCTATTGTGAATCATGTATATATATATCTGGGAGTGGAATTCCTAGGTCACATGGTAACTCTCAGTTTAATTTTTTGAAGACCCACCAAACTCTTTTCTGTAGTGATTGCTCCATTTTACACTCCCACTAGCAGTGCACAAAGGCTCCAACGTCTCTATATTCTCACCTACACTTGTTAATGTCTTGTTAATAGTCATCCTGGTAGATCTGAAGTATCTCCCTGTGGCTTTGGTTTGCGTTTCCCTAGTGACTGGTGATGCTGGGCATCTTTTCATGCGCTGATGGGCCATTTGAATATCTTCTTTGGGGAAATGTCTGTTCAGGTTCTTTGCCCAGTTTTGAATCAGGTTGCTTGTTTTTTGTTGTTGTTGTTGAGTTGTAGGAGTTTATTAAATGTTCTGGATATTAATCCCTTATCAGATATAAGATTTGCAAATATTTACTTTCATTCTGTACGTTGTCTTTTTGCCTTTTTTTTTTTTAAGATTTTTATTGGGGAATTGGGGGATGGGAACAGCGCTGGGGTATTGGAGGAAGGGGAACAGACAAGTTGCTGTCGTTTTGTTCTTCAGTCTAGTTGTGTAGGATGTTGCTTCACTGGCCCAAGTTGGCACCATCATTGCACTCTTCTTGGGCTAGGCAGATCAGTCGCCGGCTTCTGGACGGCCACTCACGCTGGCTGCTGGCCACACATGGTAGCCCATGGCAACCCACTACAGCAGGGGCTGCAGCCTACGCAGTCACCAGCGACTCATGGCAGCCCAGCTCCAGGTTGAGCTGTTGTTCAGCATCTTAGCTGTAGAGGGCAGTGTCACTGGCCCTCATATGTGGGATNCTCCAGGTCGAGCTGTTGTTCACCATCTTAGCTGTAGAGGGCGCAGCATCACTGGCCCTCATGTGGGATCTGAACCGGGGTCCTGCTGCTCAGAGTTGGCGTCTCAAGCCAACTCTTAACCAACGCGCCACTCGGCAAGCCCTGCAGTTTATTTTATACATAAAATCAAAGGAGGACGGTTACATGAAATCCATTGGTGACAGATTAAGGGAGTGGGAGAAAGCAAAGCAGGGAAATCTTTGGGATTGGATAAAAGTACATTGGAGAGACAGATACTCCTCCTATACAGGTAGGTGCAGGATAGCCAACAGTTTGCTCTTTACAGCACATAGAGATGGTAATCAGGAGAGAAGCATGATAATGAGGAATTTTGCAAGTTTCCAGCTCTGGTCTGGGAAAAAGGATTAAAGATGTTATCTTAGGTATAAAAAGACAAAGAACAGCCCCACTAAAAAGGCACAGATTAACTTAATGAGGAAGCCGAAGATGTGACCTCTCACCATGGCCCACTTAGTTAAAAATTTTTTGTGTGTTCACCCCATCTTAGTTTTAGCCTCCTAAGCTTGTCAGGTTTAACATGTGACCCCTTTTCCATCCACATTTCCCCCTTTTGGTCACAAGTCAATCTGAAGGATGCATTGATGACCAACCTTTTGGTTGGATAGTGTGCTAGGAACGATCATTCCTAGGAAGTCATAGTGTCAGCGTTTGTCTCGCTGAATGTTGGACCACTGGGGGTGGGGTAAGACTATAACCTTAGATGACATGGTAGTTAAGGCCGAATTATTTATTTATATTTAAAAGAAAATGTGAGCAAATGGGAGGCAGTCAGATCCTATATGTCTTTATTAAATATATTTTGGATCATTTCTAATCTTTGAGCTATCATGAGCCAAGTTTTTTTTTCTGTCAGTCTATGTTTTTTTTTTTTTTTTGTACCTAGTATGACATTTACAAATTAGGACCAAGAAGCAATAGTATTAAACCAGTAACACCAATTAGGAGCAGAAAATATTCAATATTACACAAGTTTGAGTTTGGGAAGCGTGAACATCCTAGCCATCAAAAGAATGCTTTACATGCATTATCATAAATTTTTTTATTATTAAGTTAATATGTTTTCCTCTCTCGTTTTATTGTTATTTGCATTATGATAAGTTTGGCAAGATAAATGAAGACTATTATTTTATGATCTAGAAGTTCAAATTTTTCTTTTGGCCAATTAGTTTCCATAGAAATGACTCCATGGGGAGGATTAAGTTCAATTTCCCAAAACGTTGGATTTTCAGTATCAATATTATCATGGGTTTTATTAACCTCAGGCAAAGTTAATTTGTCTATGATTTTAGTATTACACCATATTCTCAAAGCATTTACTGTAAATCTGGTGTCATTACAATAGAAATCAGTATGACAGAAGAATTTTCTAACCCTTCTCAATAAGAAGTCCTCTTCCCATATACCATATATTGTTGTTTGTTGAGGTGGATAAAATAGGCCAGGATTGCGTGAATTCAGAATTCCATATAGACTGGGGACAGAAACATTCACCTTTTTTATTTAATATGGCCTGTCATTCATTAATCTGATTTCTGTAAGTTGTATAACTGGGAACTGTAACTTTAAGGTTAAATAGGGACCAAGGCTGTAAGAACAAAATTGTATAAATTACAATTATTACCTAAACATTTCTAGAGGCCAGCACAGTTAAAGGTTTCATAAATTTTCTGTGCCTCAGCAGCCATTGTAGAGGGCCATTTAAAAAAAAAAAATATATATATCCATTTTAGTTTTTATCTGAATATAATTAGTAGTCCATTTTGAGTTAGGGGACAAGCATAATTGGGTTTTAATATTTACATATAAAGTTCCTTTCTCAATATTTTTTTATTCCATTAACCTATGACTTCACTCGTCTTTCTCAGTTTGTCTCCTTTTCCTTATTCAGAAATCATCAACTTACTAGGACAAACTACTTCCTTTTAACCTCTCTCAAAAATACACACACATCCCTTTTCTTCCTTCTATAATATTTCTTCTAAATTTCAAAACCATAAAAACATTATCGATAAAGAAGTTACCTTAGGGCCAGGCGAGTGGCGCGATGGTTAAGAACTGGCTTGGGATGCCAGAGGGCCCCGGTTCGGATCCCACATATGAGGGCCAGTGACACTGCCCTCTACANGCTTCACTGGCCCAAGTTGGCACCATCATTGCGCTCTTCCCGGGTGAGGCAGATCAGTCGCCAGCTTCTGGACGGCCACTCACTGCGTCTGCTGGCCGCTCACGCTGGCTGCTGGCTACATGCGGTAGCCCATGGCAACCCACTGCCACAGGGGCTGCAGCCTACGCCGTCACCAGCGACCCAAGCCAGTTCTTAACCAAAGCGCCACTCGGCCGGCCCCTCTTTTTGCTTTCGTAATAGTAACTTTTGATGCACAAAAATTCTTAATTTTGGTAAAGTCCAATTTGTCTTTTGTTGCCTATGCTTTTGATATTATGGATATGGAATTGTTGCCAAATTCAATGTTATGAAGATTTCCGCCAATATTTTCTTCTAAGAGATTTATAGTTTTAGCTCTAAGTTTAGTTCTTTAATTCCATGGTAGGTTCTTGAGCAAGGAAAATTCAGGGAAGACTTACCAAGAAGTATCTTGAGACCCCAGAGCACAGGTCATGTGGGAAACAGGCTGGGGTGGTCAGCCAACAGGCACGGTGTGAGTCAGAGCTGGATCCCAGGTCATGTTAATAGAAATAGCTTGTGGAGATCCAAGGAGGTGATGTTAGTACAAATCGACCTCTAGAGAGAGACTTGGGTGGGTGGAGATGAGTATGATTGACATGTTGGCAGTCTGTGAAGCTACAGACAGGATGGCCCAGGTAGCGGGGTGAGGAGTTGGGGAAGGAGATGACAGATCAGAAGCCATCAGAGATGGAGGAGGCTGCAACTGGGGATGTGGCATAAGGACCCTACAGAGATCTGTGAGTCTCAAACAGGAGAGAGTGTTCATCAGTGTCCACTGCTCATGGGACTTAGTGACAAGGGGGGCAAGGGGAACAAATGAGGTGAGGGGGGCCCTAGCCATCTGCCTGGTATCCAGCCAGTCAATGGAGCAGGGGCTCAGCGGGAACAGATTTTGAGGCTGGATGAGAGGATGGGAGGCAAGGAAGTGGACTGGAGGGTATAGACAGCCATTTCTTTCCTAGTCAGCTATGATTTGTACTGCATAGTGTGTCTTTTCCTCCTGTCTCTTTAGGAAATAAAATTAAGTTATAATTTACATACAGTAAAATCCATCCATTTTAGTACACAATTCTATATTTGACAAACACATACAGCCATACAACCATCAGCTCAATCAACACACAGAATAGTCCCTCATCCCCAGCCTCTGGCAACCACTGATCCGCCCTGTCATTATGTGTTGCCTTTTCCAGAATATTGTGTAAATGGAATCATAGAATATGCAGCCTTTCGAGTGTGGCTTCTTTCTCTCAGCAGGATGCGTTGGAGGTTTTAGATTTCATTCCTTCTTATTGCCGAGGAGTATTCTGTGGTATGGATGTGCCACCTTTTATCCTTTAATCTGTTGACCAACATTTGAGTTCTTTCCAATTTTTGGCAATTGTGACTAAAGCCGCTATCAACATTTATGTGCAGGTTTTTGTACGAAGGTAAGTTTTCATTCCTCTTGAATGGATGTCTAGAAGCCCCGACTCTTTCCTTCTCCCCTTTAACGGCTTTGGGAGATAGTTCACATACCATTTCAAGTGTATGATTCAGAGTTGTGCCTCCATCACCACTATCAAATTTTAGAACATTTTATCTCCCTGAAAAGAAACCCTGCTCCCATTAGTAATCACGCCCTATTCTCTCCCCTCGCCCATCACTATCTGTCTCTATAGCTCTGCCTGCTCTGGACATTTCACATAAATGGAATCATATAATATGTGGTCTTTTGTGATTGGCTTCTTTCACTTAGCATAATGTTTTTCAATGTCCATTCACATGTTGTAATGTGAATCAGGTTTTAAACATTTCTTTTCTTTTTTTCCAAGGTTTTTTTTTTAAAATTAAATTATTTTTTATTATGAAATACACATTTTTTAGAATTAGTTTCAGCTGTACAGCACAGTGCAATAGTTATACTTTTTACTAAACATTTCTTTTTATGATTGAGTAATATTCCATCGCATGGATGGATGACATTTTGTTTATCTGTCCATCCATCGGTGGGCATTGGGTTTTTCTTACCTTTGGCTATTGTGAACTGTGCTGCTATGAACATTCCTGCACAGGTATTTATTTTAATACCTGTTTTCAATTCTTTTTGGTCTATACCTAGGAGTGGAATTTCTGGGTGACATGAAAACTCTACGTTTAACACTTTGAGGACTTGTCAGACTCTCTTCTGTGGTGACTGTACCCTTTTACATTCTCACCAGCCCTGTATAAGAGCTCCTATTTTTCCACATCTTCGACCAACACTTGTTATTATCTGACTTTTTGATTCTAGCCATCCTAGTGGGTATGAAGTAATGTCTCATTGTGGTTTTCATTTGCATTCCCCTAATGACTAGTGATGTTGAGCATTTTTTTCATGTTGGCTGTCTGTATATCTTCTTTGGAGAAATGTCTAGTCAGATCCTTTGCCTGTTTTTAAACTGGTGGATCTAGTTGGAACGAGAGCCTGGCTCCTCGTTTAGTCTGGCTCCCCCGACCCAGACCTCATCTAATTCCTGCTCCTGTGGCTTTCCCTGGGACCAGCTCCATCCCCGCACGTCCCCATATCACCCAGGGGACCAGCAGCCCGTCTGAATCTGCACAGGCTTGCCCATACTCCCCTTACACGTGCAGAGAAAGCAAGGGACTGTCGAGGACCCTTCCCCAATACAGGTCTGTGCCAGGGTGGCCTTGATACGCCCGCTTTAATAGAAAAAACAAGCAGTAGCTGCTGTGAGGGGACGAGTTTCCTCAACATTATGAAACCTTTCAAACATACAGAAAAATGGAGAGAATTGTTCATTTAGATTTTACAATTAACATGTTGCTAGATTCATTTTATCATATATCTATGCATCCATCCATCCATCCATCCATCCATCAATCCATGTTATTTTTTGGATGCAATCATCAGAACTCATTACCCCTAAACACGTCAGCATTCACATCAGTACCTAGAGTTCAATATTTTATGTTTCTTTGTTATTGGTCTTATGTATATGTTCCGTGAATTTTGAGAAATGCAGACAGACACCTGTGTAACTCAACCTAGATGAAGATATAGAACATCACCATCACCCCCAGAAAGCGGAGAGTAGACAGTTTTAAGTTATCTACTTTGCTAGTTATTTGTTTAGATATCCAAGTACCTTTAATCACCTTCCCCTCAAATAGGATCATAAAATGTCCCGTTTTTCTTCTACAAATAAATGTGGACTTGTTTCCATTCCAACCCTCAGTCACCCATTTCATTCCGTTCCCGTTGATGGACATTTAGGTTACCTTCTGCTTGCTAGAAACTTGTCCGTGCTGGGGTGACAGGCAGGGCAAGGTAGGGATTTTCAGGATGATAGAGAATTTCTAAGGCCTAAGGGAAGGAGTCAGTGGAGAGGAAGAAGGGAAGCTGCCAGGGAGACAGTGGGGCCGGGAGAGTCGGGGAGCAGCTGAAGGGCAGAAGCATGGGGGCTGAAGGGACCATGATGGCTGGGGGAACCTGGGCGTCTTCGCCAGCCCGCCACGCGACCACGTGCTATTCACTGGGAAGCTGGAGATGAGAGGGCAGGGTTGGAAAGCTGGGGCCTGGGCTGGGGAAGGGCCTTGGGGAAGAGGGGTCGTGGCCTTCCTGGGGCGGGGCCCTGGTTGGGGGCGGGGTCTGGGCGGCCTAGGAGGCGTGGTCTCCAAGATAGTTGCTCTTCTACAGCCTGAAAGATGCCTTGGTGCTAACTCTGTGCAATGGCCTTGGAAGGGAGGCAAAGAGTGGGGAGGGCGGTGAGGGGATCTGTGCTCCTCTGCAGACTGTGCTGTGCCAGGTGCGCGGCTACCTGCGTTAGACCTGGAAGCTGGAGAAGCGCGGGGGCCGGGCTAGGGTGCAGGCCTGGGTGCTTGGGGAAGGGTCACGGAGGCAGAGATGGTAGGGACTGTCCTCAATAGTCTGCACCACGCAGCCTAGATGCTATGGGGAAGTGGCCTATTGGGGGATCAGGAGATTCAAGAGGGTTTGTGTGGCTGCACTCTTGGCCACACCTGGCAACCCTCCCCCGCCTTCCATCCACAGGGCGAGGCACTGGACCTGGCCATCATCAGCCTGACCCCAGGTAGGTGGCTCGTAGCTGTAGTGGTCTATGAGCAGATGCCCTGATACCACAACAGTCTGATGCCCCAGGAGGCTGCGTGTAAGTTACCACATGATGCAGACTAGGGGCTAGTTCCTGCCTGGGGTGTCTGGCCTGGGGGCTTGAGATGAGGGCTGGGAATCCCAGGGCCTGGAGGCTGAGTGAGGGAGTGTGCCTGTGGGTATGTCCTCATGGGTGTCCCTGGCTGCAAAGGGTTGTGTGGGTTTATGGGTGTGTACGTGTGCTGACTGTTTTGTGTGTTTGTGAGTGCACAGAGGGATGTTAGGGCAAAGGAGCACAGTGGTTAGGAAGCCTATGGAACTGGACTGCCTGGGTTCGAATCCAGCTTCTGCCACTTAAGGGCTGTGGGCCTTGGCCCAGTTGCCGAACTTCTCCCTGCTTCAATATCTTCTTTCATTGTGGATTCATTCATGTTGCAAATATTTACTGAACGCCTACTGTGTACTAGGCCCTGCCCAAGCACTGCAGGTCGCAGCAATGAACCAGACAAAAATCCCTGCTCTGGTGGGCCAGGTTGACAGTAAAGATGAAGAAATAAAATACCCGTTGGGTCAAATGGTGGTGAGTGCTGTGTGTGTGCATGGGGAGGGGGTTGCAGTTTTAGATTGAGAGGCCTCTCTGAGACATTTGGGTAAAAAAATGGAAGGAAGTGAGGAGTGAGCTGTGCAGTGCTACAGTGGGAAAGAGCCTCTCTGGCAGAGGGAAGAACATGTGCAAAGGTCCTGGGGCAGGGATTTACTTGGCATGTTCATGGAACAGCAAGGAGGCCCCTGTGGATGGAGCAGAGTGAGTGAGGGGGAGAGAAGAGGAGGTGAGGACAAGGGGACAGGGGCAGGTCGTGCAGGGCCTTGTGGGCCTGAGAATGGTTGGGCTTTACCCTGGGAGTGTGTTGAGGCAGCTCCCTCTGGTTGCCCTGTGGATGATAATGGCATTTACCTCAAGGACTTGTTATAAGAATTAGATGAATAACTATGTGTAAAGTGATAGTATAGTGACTGGTGCATACTAAACATGCATTAAATATTAGGTTATTATTAAGCGTGGTGGCCATGTGTGTCTTGGAGTGTGTCTGAGCCACAGCTGAGCCGGGTGGCTTGTTAGTGAGTTTGTTGTTATGAAAGAATCTCTCTAAAGCTATTAAAAAACAAAACAACCCTGCTGGGTGTTTGAAAGCTCTGCTGGGGTTACTGCTTTCTGGCTGGGTTGGGGCCCTTTTATGTAACAGATGTTATCCAGATGTCAACTGGGGTCACTCAGGCCTTGGAGTTTTGGCGCCTGCGCCTCTCCCACGACCTGTGGGAAGCCCAGTGCCCTTCCTGAGATGCCTGCAAATCCCAGGGCCTGTGTTTCTTGGCCTGAGTTCCTGCCTACTGAACCCTCGCTCTCACCCACCTTCCTGGGGCCAACCCTTTGGGCAACCAGCTCTGTTTCCTTGATTTTCCTCATACAACCCATGTGGGGTCTTGGCACACGTACCGGCTTGCCTGCAGGTCCCCCACAAGATCCAAGTGCTATCCCTAAGATCCCACAATAATTCTGATGGTTTTAACATGGTTTGAGCTTCCGTAAGAAGTTGCTTGACAAAAATTCTACTGCCCAAAAGAAAAGCTTGCACAATTCTTGCACAACCCAGCAAAGTTTATGACTGGCTTAGAGTTAACTGGGCTGTCCTACAAAGAGGACTCTCACTCAGGATGCCCAAGGCCAATGGCTATGAGTAGCTGTCAGTGCTTTTGAAGTCAAGCTGGCTTGAAAACATGGAGGCAGGTAGGAGTAGCAGAATTGGCTAAGGGACGTCAGGGCCGGGGGAGATGGGAACTGGCACGGAACTGAGAGCGAGGCTGGCGGTGAGCAGAAAGACAGCAATTCATTCTGAGGAAAGAAACATCAAGAGGCCAGAAACAGCTACAATGAGCCAGACTCCTGGAAAATTAGGCAAGGGCCGCTTCAGACAGAATCTGCTGTCAATTTTTTCAGCAGTTAGTTCCTGTAATAATCACTAACTGCTTTTGCAAGGATAGTTAGGATTCAGAGGCCGAAGCTGCAGCAACAGAACCTTGCATGGGGCAAGGGTGAGAGGAACCTCCCTGGGCATGTCAGGACACGAAGGACAAGCCCAGAACTGGTCTAGTTCCAAGACAGGAGTGTAGGGTGTGTGAGAAAGATGCACTCCACTCAAGCCTGAAATTAAGACTAGGGTCATGCTTAACCTTGACCAACTGAATTGCACCTGAGACTGTTCTCTGTAAGATGCTTGGTTTCTGCACAATTGTAATTGTTGCATCTGGAGTCAACCTGACTAGAAACCTGACCCTTGGAATGGGCCTTTAAGAGCATATTGTCCGGTATTTCTTAACCTTTTCTGAATCACAAACTCATTGGGAATTCCAACCCAACTTAAAGACCACCTCTGACCCACTGCCTACCCCTCCCAACCCAGATATATTTACCCAAAAGATAACCTGCCCAATCCAGGTTAAGAACCTCTGATCTTGGGGGCTGGCTGAGTGGCTCAGTTGGTGAGCATGAGCTCTGAACAACACGGCTGCCGGTCTGATTCCCACATGGGCCAGTAAGATGCGCCCTCTACAGCTAAGATTGTGAACAACGGCTCGACCTGGAGCTGGGCTGCCGTGAGTCGCCAGCGGCGGTGTAGGTTGCAGTGGGGCTGCCGTGAGCTTCTGTGAGTGGCCAGCAGCCAGCGTGTGTTGGCGTGAGCCACCGTGAGCGGCCATCCAAAGGCCGGTGACCGATCTGCCTCAGCCGGGAAGAGCGCAATGATCATAATACTAACATTAGGCCAGTGAAGCGGCGTCCTCCACAACTAGACTGAAGAACAAAAGGACAACAGCTTGGCTGTTCCCCTTCCCCGATTCCCCAACGCTGTTCCCCTCCCTCAATTCCCCAATAAAATCTTTAAAAAAAGAAAAGAACCTCTGTTCTTAGTTTGGTTCTTTCATTTTACATGAGAAGAAACAGTTATAAGAGGACAGTGCCTTGCTCAGGGTTACACATATAATCAGAGACAGAGCGGAGTGTCAGCCCAACGTAGCAATTAACTGTAGAGTCTGGATGCAAATCCTGGCTCCGTCCTTTACCAGCAAGAGATGTAATCTCCCTGTGCCCCAGTTTCCTCATCTGCAAAATCAAGATAATAATAATAGTTGATTCCTTAGCCTGTACTTCTAACTTAAGTGGAAGTCTGAACCAAAGAAATCCTGCCATCTAGTGGCTCTGTGGTGAATAAAGCAGAATTTGTGACACCGAAACACAGAAAGTGGCCACACCAATGTCTTTGTGTGATTATTGTCAGGGGATTTGTGGCAGCTCTTTTATGAGCGTGGGTGTCTTCTTCCAAAGACAGTATGTTTAAACAGTGTATTAGTTAACCTGTGCTGAATAACAAACTACCTAAAATGTTAGTACCTTAAAACAATGCCCACTTATTAACTCTGGGTTCTGTGGTTTAGCCATTTGGGCTGAGTTCAGCTGGGTGCTTTTTCTGCTGGTCTGGCTTGGGGTCACTCATGGGACTGTAGTTAGGTAGTGGGTTGGCTGGCGCTGGATGATCTCGGAGAACTTCACACATGTGTCTGGTAGTCTCAGGATGTTGGCTGGGGCACCTTGGTCTCCTCCCTGTGACTTCTCCAGCAGGCTAGCTCGAGTTCATTCCCACGGTGGTTGCAGAGTTGCCAGGAAAAGCATAGCGGGCATGCAAGCGCTTCTCAAGCTTTCACTTGTGTTGTGTTTGCTAATGTTTTATTGGCCAAAACAAGTCAAATGGTTAAATCCGGATTCAGGAGGAAGAGAAATAGAATCCGTATCTTGAAGGGTGTAGCTGCCAAATATTGTAGCCATTTTCTCCCCTCTCAATCTCCCACACATGTTTGTCAGTTTAAAACTTAAATGATTTTGACCCTAAGGGATGTTCCTGCTTTTCAAAAGAAGAGAACTTATAATGAGAGACTGTAACCTCCAGGCTAGCCCACCACTCTAGTTATAGAAAGTGACCTCCTCTGTATGGGACATTTGCACTTCCTTGTTGTGGGGTTCTTTTCCTTACCCGTCTGCACTCCCCCCAACCCTCATCATTTCTTTCCCCGTTCCCTACCTCTCCACCTTTAACCTGCCTTAGGTTAAACAGACTATTGTGGGCTAGCCTGAGAACTATAGTCTTTTTCTGCTTTGTTCTCAGTGGAATGTTCTGTCCAGGAATGGATGGGATTGTCACTGCCACCCTCATGTCCCCTGTCATGGTGATTTAAGGAATGTCTCTCTGTTCTTTGGCTTAAGAAAGGGCCCACTGGCAAGGTGAGCTCACACCTGTCTTGTCCACCACTTGCCTTAGGACAACAGTGCCTGGCATGTGGCTGACACTTAATATTTTTTCAGTGAATGAATGTCTGTGGGCAGGGTCCAAGCCCTGTCTGAGTGTTTACACCTCTTAGGGTGGTCACTCTTGTGCCATCCCAATGGCTCCTTCCATCCAATAGCCCTTCTGTAACTCTGAGTGTGACCCCTTAGTGACTGTTGGTCAGCTGCCCACAATGTCCAGACTTCCCTAGGATGAGCTGTCCTTCCACCACCATTGGAAATCTGCATTTAAACCTAGACTTGACCTTTGCAGCAATGGCCCAAAACAAAACTATTTTGTGGAAGATACCAACGGTTTTGCTGTGGAATGTGAATGTGCAAATGTTTGAATGACTCTAAAATGGTGTGTATGTTTTGGGCCAAGGCACAGATTTTCTCTGCACCAGGGTGCCATATTTGAGGGTCACCATTCACATCAGAAATGTGGTCGATTTGTCCATTATTTTGATGACTTTCCAGCAGAGGACAGTCAAGGGCCTCATGCTATCAGTCAGTCTGTTGCGATGACTTTGAAGTCTACTGTGATGTCAAGGTGACTTGTTCTTATTTGCATGAGAGTAACCTGCCAGCTGGCCACAGACCTGTGTTTACCTGTGTGGGGTCCATGTGCATGTGGCAGCCAGAATGATGCCTGCCTCCCCCAAAGTTAGGCACATCCTAATACCCAGAACCTTGAATATATTCCCTTCACATATTCATCACGAAAAGGATTCTGCAGATGTGATGAAGGTTACTGATTTTGAGATGGGAGATGATCCTGGATTATCTGGGTGGGCCCATCTAATTACGTGGCCCTTAGAAATCAGAGAACCCTTCCTTGCTAGGTCAGAAATGAGATGGAAGAATGGAAAGGGTGACTTGAAGAATGAGAGAGACTTCACCTGCTGCTGTAGGCTTTGATGATGAAAAAGGGGCTGTAAGCCAAAACAATGTGGGCACCCTGAGAAGCTGGGAATGGCCCTCAGCTGACAGCCTGCAAGGAAACAGGGACCTCAGTCCTACAACCACAAGGAAGCAAAATCTGCCAACGACCCGAGTGAGCATCCCGCGTGAGGTACCTCTGGAAAGGAGTGCAGCTTGTGGTTGCCTTTTAGCCTGGCGAGCCCCTTGTGGGACTTCTGACCTCCAGAACTGTAACATAATACATCTGTGCTGCTTAAGCTACCGGGTTTGCAGTAATTTGTCATGGCAGCCACAGGAAATGAATACAGTGTAGAAATGACTCTCTCTCTTTGTCTAATAAAGTGGTTTCAAGTCCAACTGTTGGAAGCAGTGTGCCCCTCTGTGAGTGGCTGAGGGTCCATTGTGGATGGCCAAGTGTCCAGCTGTGGACGGCGAGTGACCACCACGAACAACTGAGTGTTTGCCTGTGAACACTGTCATTCCCTGTCCCCTCTTTCCCCGACCTGTTACCTGGAGGTCTGGAGGTTGGGTGGGACCTTCCCTGTGTCCCCTCCATGAAGCTCTGGTGGTCAGAGCCCATAGGTGTGTTTGGGAACCTGAGGCCCAGAGCTGGGGCACTATAGGAGGGAGCCCAGGTGGCTGCAGTGGTGACACTCCTCCCTCGCCCTTCCACCCCCAGACTGAGGCCCCAGAAAGAGCAGGGCATGCCTGCGCTGTCCCTGATCTATGGGAAACCTCATCAACCATGACCAGGCAGGCCATACTGCGTTCTGAGAGGTCCAGCCTGATGCTCCCTGTCTACCAGTGCTGGGGGAAGGCTGTGCTGGGGAGACCCTGTGCTGGGGGGATGCTGTGGCCTGGAGGAGAGGAATCCCTGTCCTGATTCCCCTGCTCCCAGATGGGAGAGGCCTGCTCAGTGTCAATGCCTTGGCCACTTCAGCTATGTGAAGTTAAAGGGGTTTGGGGGACACCCTGTTCCTCACAGCCCTCACTGTCCCTTTTGCCTCCCCCAGGTCTGCTCCTCTCACACTCCCAGTCCATCCATTCACAGTGGTCCCAGGGGTCAGGGGGGCATCTCAGAGGTGGGGCCTTGGGGATGGAGCTGGGTGGGTGGGAGAGGAATCCTGATTCCAGTGGGGACTGGGATGGGGGAAGGGGTCCACTGTGGAGCCGAAGAAGGTCCCCCCTCCAACATTGTCCCTGTTGAGTCTTCAAAAGAATGTGGGGCTCATGGGAGCAGCAGACACTCCCCAGCTGGGACCCTGTTGACCCCATGACCTTTAGCCTCAGAGACAGGTGGACACCCTCAACTCAGATGGAAGACCCACTCCTGCACCAGGTGAGTTGTTGGAGGTGGGTTGTGGTGGGGCTCCTGCCAGGCTGAGAGCAAGATCATTGGGCCCTGGGTCTGGAGGTGGAAGTGATGGGGGCCAGGCCAGGCCTGCAGGGGTTGACTTGGTTGGCTCTGTATGCCTGCCATGCCTGTAGGTGGACACACAGATGCGCGCCTGCTTGTGTACACAGACATCCAGGTAAACGGACATGCTAACAGGCAGCACGTCCCTTCTCCAGCATTTATTAGCCCAGCCTCAATCAGAAAACAAACCCGAACTCCCCACCAGCCAAACCCACCCTCAGTGCCCCAACCTCCCACCTGCAAATGGGCAACGCAGACCAGCACCCGGCCCTCAGTGCGTATTTATTACCCTAGCATTCAACACTCTAGCTCCCCGTGCAGCCGTCACCCTGATCTCCAGTCGTCTCAGTTCCCTAAGTTCTCACCAGTCAACCCTCGATGTATGGTGGCCCCAACATCTGTGTGCCAACAGCTGTACTTCCACTAATTGACACGCAACACCGGAACTCCTCACCAGGTTAATGCCTGGTACTCTCCCACCTAAAAGTGCTTCTGTCACCCAGTACCCCAACAGGCCACCACTGATTACTTGACACCCCCCCCACACACACACACACACTCATAGTCTGCCACTCTGAAGCCCCGTGCTTACTCACGCCCTGGCTGTGGTCGGGTTCTGGGCTGTGGAATGTGGCCTGAATCTAACCCATCCTGCACCCATGGGTGGGAGATGGTCCAGATGTCCTGACCGTGGAGCAAGGCGGAGGGGCACAGACAGTGGGCTGAGAACACTTGTGCCGCAGCGTCCGCCTTCCTGGGCTGGAGACTCCAAGCCCCAGCTTTGTCTTCCCTGCCCCCCAGCCCTAGGGCCTTCGTTTTGGCTGGGGCTGGCTCATTTGCTTCCTCCCCCTCCCTTCCCCAGCTGGGCAGTGGCAAGGGGGATGTCCCTCCATCAGTCAGGTTCGCCAGGGAAACGGAACCAATAGGATATACAGGTATATATGTGAGATGTATTTTAAGCAATTGGCTAATTGCAAGAGTTGGTGAGTCTGAAATGTGCAGGGCAAGCTGGAAACTCGGACAGGAGCTGGCGCTGCAGTCTTGAGGCAGAGTCCTTCTTGGGGAAACGTCAGTTTTTGCTCTTAGGACCTTCAACTGATTGGACAAGGCCCACCCACATTATCCAGGAAACTGAAGATGCAACTCACATCTACAAAATGCCTTCACAGCATCACTTAGGGTTTGATTGAATAATAGGGTACAACCAAGTTACATGCCTACCAGCAGTGCGTGAACGTCCCTCTTGCTGCACATCCTTGTCAAACCTTGGTGTTGCCAGTCTGTAATTTTAACCATTCAGAAAGGTGCCTGGTGAGATCTCACTGTGGTTTTACCTTGAATGACTCTAATGATTAAATAAGTTCGAGTACCATTTCATAGTTTATTGGCAATATGGATATCATTTTCTGTGAAGTGGCTATTGTCCACTTTTGCTCATTCTTTTTTTTTTTTTTTTTGACTGAGCCATCCTGTCACCTGTTGGCAGCTTAGTGGCAGCTCAGCTCGGGCTGGGACTCGAACCACTGTTGCTCAGAGCTTGCACTCTTGAGTGAGCTCTTAACCAACTGAGCCACTCGGCCAGCCTAACTTTTGCTCAGTTTTAAATAAACTTTTCAAATTTTGGAAAAAAAGGAATATGGAGTACGATAGCCAAGCCAAGCTGACACATAAAACTAACCTTCACATCCCCCTCTTTCCTCTCTGGCTGAGGGATGGAGAGATGTGGGTGGAGGAAGACCAGGGGTGATGGGCCCTGTCAGACACACCTGCTGTGTATCTTGGTCCTCCTCCGGTATCTTGGGGTCCCACCGGAGCTGGAGGGAGGTGTTGCTTACACTGAGAGACCCCCTTCCTCTGGCCACTGAAGGAGAAAGACTCAGGGGGTCCTCAGGTAGTGAGTCCTAAATCGCCAACATAAACATCTTCTCTCCTGTGTGTGCTGCGCCATCTGTCCTGGGGATAGGGGCGCGGGGGGTGTCTGTGAGGTGGGAGATGGGAAAGAGCAGGTGAGCTTTGGGGGAGCGTCAGTGAGAATAGAGGCCCAAAAGCGACCTCTGGGAAGGTGAGGCTAGTTTCCCCACTTCTCCGCTCTGGAATCAACTTGATGTGGAGTGTGGGGGCTGGGTAGAGTGAGGAAACTGAGGCAAGGTGGGTGGCTCTCTATGACCAACACAGAACCCAACAGGCCAGGCGAAGTGGAGCTAGGTCCCTGGGTTCTAGCTCCACTTCTGTCAGTGTTCCCACCGTCCTCAGCTGTGATTGGCTCCAGCCCCAGCTAACCACTACCTTAGTTTTTTGGCCACAGCTATTGGCTCAGGAGTGGGCGTGTAACTCACTTAGAGCCAATGTGAGTTTTTTTTTTCCCTTTGGGGCAACTGGAAGAGACCTTTTCCCCTAACGTGGCCCTAGATGCTGTGGTTTGATGATGGGAAATATGGCAGTAGTTGTTTTGTCGACCACAGAGTTAGGATTGGGGTTTTAACTGTGTGTGGAGCCAGGACATAAAGCCCAGGCAGCCTGTGATGGCAAAGGGAAGACACCAGAGACTTGGTGATATCATGTGAGCACCTGGATCAAACCTCACCTGAAGCTTTCATGTTATGTGAGCCCATATTTATTGTGATAACGAAGTTAATGATATGTGACACTATGTAGTCCTTATCACCTGCACCTGGCAGACCCTTATCCTAACCACTTTACAGGTATTAACCTATTTAATTCTCCCAACACTGCTTTGAGGTATGGACTATTCTTTTTTTTTTTTAATTTTTATTGGGTAACAATGTGTATTTTTCCAGGTCCCATCAGCTCCAAGTCAAGTTATTGTCCTTCAATCTAGTTGTGGAGGGCGCAGCTCAGCTCCAAGTCCAGTTGCCAGTTTTTCAATCTTAGTTGCAGGGGTTAGGGCGGGGGCGCAGTCCACCTTCCCATGCAGGAATTGAACTAACAACCTTGTTGTTAAGAGCATGCGCTCTAACCAACTGAACCATCTGGCCACACACCAGCAGCTCAGTGGCAGCTCAGCTCAAGTCATTGTCTTCAATCTAGTTGAGGAGGGTGCAGCTCACTGGTCCATGTGGGAATCAAACCGGCAACCTTGTCATTCAGAGCATGCGCTCTAACTAACTGAGCCACCTGGCTGCCCCTGAGGCAGGGACTATTATTATCCTCATTGCACAGATGAGGAAACTGAGGCACAGAGAGGTAAAGCAATCTGCCCAAGGCCACACAGCTGGGGTGGGCAAAGCCAGGGTGCCTGGACCCCTCATGCAGTGTGAGATACCACCTCCTGCTTCTGTCATTTACATACAAAGGGGACCTGACTGATTCCAGATGATGCCAGAGGCTGCACAACAGTAGAGAGGAAATTGGAGTCATTCCTCCCTTACCTAGAACCTTTAGTAGCTCCCTGAGGCCCTGCACTATGCAGATCCTGCGTCGTCTGTCTCCCACTGCTGTCCCCACCTCACTCAGCTCCAGCCCCATGAGCCTCCTCTCCATTCCTTCAAATCACCAAACTTATTCCTGCCTCAGGGCCTTTGCTCCTGCTGTTCCCTCTGCCTAAAATGCCTTTCCTCATCTCCTTCTGGTTAACCTCTCCATGTGCTCAGAGAAGTGATCCCTGACCACCCTCCTCCTGACCCCAGTCCAGGCCAATAGAGCCCAAATGTTAAGAGCACACCCTGCAGGCAGTCAGCCTGGGTTCAAATCCAGTTCCATCACTTCCTTGTTGTATGTCCTTTGTCATTACCTTGATCCCTTTGTGCCTCAGTTTCCCCATCTGTAGAATGGGGGTAATAATAGTACCAGCCTCACAGGTTTGGGTGAGGAATAAAGGAAGCTATTATGTATAAAGTGATTAGAACAGTACTGGACATATAGTAGTTACATGGGCAGTAAATAATAATAGTGAATATTATTACTCCGTACTTTCTGTGACTACTTGCAGATTTTGTGTTTATTAAAACAGTGAAGGGCCTGCCGAGTGGCTCAGCTGGTTAAGAGCTCTCTTGGGAGCGGCAGCTCTGAGCAGCAGGGCTGCGGTTCGGATCCCACATTGAGGTCCAGTGACGCTCACCCTCTACAGCTAAGATGATGAACAACAGCTTTACCTGGAGCTGGGCTGCTGTGATTCTCCGGTGACGGCGTAGGCTGCAGCGGGGCTGCAGTGGGCTGCCGTGAGCTACCTGAGTGGCTGGCAGCCAGAGTGAGCGGCCGGCAGCCGCTGTGAGCGGCCGACCAATGATCGGCGACCAATTACCTCACCCGGGAAGAGCACAATGATCATACCAACATGGGCCAGTGAAGCGACGTCCTCCACAAATAGGCTGAAGAACAAAAACAGCAATTTGTCTACCTGTCTGTTCCCCTTCCCCGATTCCCCAACTCTGTTCCCCTCCCCCCAATTCCCCAATAAAATCTTAAAAAAACAAAAACAAAAACAAAACCAGTGAAGTATTGCAAACCGTGAGATATAATAATTTTCATTGGCAAGTGTAAATACTAGTTCATGCATGGACTCTAGGGCTGAATTTGAATAATATCTTCAAAGTGGAAACATTATTTTTATTTGTTTTATTTTTCAGCTTTATTGAGCTATAATTGACAAATAAAATTGTAAGATATTTAAGGTATATGAAACTTATTCTTTTAAAATTGTTCTTTATTTTAACACTAAAGAATAAATCAAGAAAATAAAATGTCTCATCAGTCGTACAACTTAGTGGCTTCTCAAATTGTACTGTTTGCAGATATTTCAGTTTTATTAAAATCCATGGAGTTACTGGATAAATATTTACATTAGATGTTATATCAGACATTAATCAACATTTTGGCGTCTGTATTTTTATGGCTATTATTGTTATTATTTGTTTCATTTCATGGTATTGCTGAAAGTGAATCTGTTTTATAGGAAGAAGAAATTTAAAAGTATTTTAATACTCCGGAAGCACAGCTGTGGTCACAATGTCTGTTAAATGAACCAGGGAAGGAGGTGCAGTTCCACACCCTGCCCACTAGGGGGTCTCTGTTCCCAAGCCAAACTCCGCTCAATCTTACTGTGGGTGAATCTTTCTCAAATCCAGCGGGCCGGGGGCATCCTACAGGATGTGGAGCGGGCCTCAGGTCCCTCCCCACGTCAGAGCCCTCTCTCTCCGCTCTCCCCTCCCACCCTGCTCCTGCAGCTTGTTCACCTCAGGCTGCGTGCGGCATCTTTCCTACAAGCACCTCTAACTACTCCCTTCCACAAGCTTCCAGGGTTCCCCAACATATCCATGTTTATCTTACCTCTGAGCCTTTGCAATATGCTATTCCCTCTGCCTGGAATAACTTCCATCCTCAGTTTACTGTGGTCCACTCAGAAAACTCATTCTGTAGTAAAAGACTGGCCTCACTTTCCTATGGGGACACGTAACTTAATTCCTTGATGCCTCAATTTCTCTTGATGGGCAGGCTGGACAGGGGGGGGTGTTTGGAAAATCTGAAAGGGAGTGGGGAGCCACAGAGGGTATTTGAGCAGGAGCGTGTCTTCACGTGTACAGAGAGAAAGGGCCCCTTCCTTTTGACCCCCTTGATCTTTCTAGAAGAGCTATGAGGTTAAAATGAGAGGCTGTGGCTTTGGCCAGCCCCAACCACCTCCTTGGGTCCCTAGGGGCTAGACCACCACACCCCCCTCCCTGTGTGCCTTCCTGGTGGGGCTCTCTGTTCCCCACACCACCTGCTCCCTGAGCAGACACCAGCTGAAGGGACAGCCCTGCAGGGAAAGCCACAGGCTGGGAGCTGGGGTGTCACCTTTACTAAAGCGTGGTGACTCCCTCTGCCGCAGAGTTGGAGACCAGGCACAGAGGCTGATGTGGCTCACTCAGGACTCGCTGGGGGAACAGGGCCCAGAGGTGAGCCCCGCGTGCAGGTAGAGGCTCAGGTGGGCTGGCCAAGCTCCAGGTGAATTGGGGGGTGGAGTGGGGGGCTCAGGAACCCCACACCCAGACCATCTCCCCCTGCCCATCTCAACTCCTCTCTGTCTCTCTGGACAGTGTCCCGTCCCTCTCCCATATGAGCCTTTTGCTCTCTCACAGCGTCCCTACCCTGTCTGGGTCCCTCTCCCTCCCTGGGTCTCTGACTCTCTTTGAGTTTCTCTCTCTGTGTCTCCCTACCTGTGTGTCTCTCAGTTCCTTGCCCCCTGCCAGGGTCCTCTGTTTTCTAGGACCCTCCCCTGACACCTTTGACCTGAGAAGGAGAAGGAGGGTGTTGCCCTGGGGAAGGGGCATGGAAGGCGGGCTGGTGGGGGAGGGGCCCAGGGCCTGGTCCCATGGAGCCATATGTAGGAGCTTCAGGCTTCAGACCCCAGTGCCGACTCCATTTTGGGGGGCTGTCCTGCAGCCACCTTCTCTCCACCATCCACATTCTCCCCTGCCGTCTACTTTCTCTCCAAAGTGAATCTTCCCTCTCCAGCCCACTTTCTCCCCACAGCCCACCTCCTCCCCCAGCCCACCTCCTCCCCCAGCCCACCTCCTCCCCCTTCGCTCCCTGCCCTTTCTCATCAGCAGGCTCCGGACCTCCTCTGTATCTCTCTGCTCTTTCTGTGGGTGTTGCCCCCACACTGGTTCCTTTTCCCCACATGACATAGCTGCTGATGGCTGATGTCCAGCCAAGTGTCACCTTGTCAGCATTAATGGAATGAAAAAGCAAGGACTCTATGCATCTCCAAAAAGACCTAATAATGTTGGTTCTTATGGGTGACTACACCCACTTCTGTGTGTGTGTGTGTGTGTGTGTGTGTGTGTGTGTGTGTGTGTGCAGGAGACTGAGTAGGGGATTGAGGTCTCAGAAGATGGTGTTTGGGGACTGGAGAAGGACTGGCTGTTGTATGGTCTTCCAGGGCTCTGACTGATGGGTTTGTCACCGAGGAGCCCAGCTGTGCCCTGGGACCCGGTGGTGAGATGGGACCAGCTGCTGTGCAGACCTGTGGTCTGTCTGGTGTGGGGTCTGACTATCGTGGGGGTCCAGCTGTCGTGAAGATTTAGAGATGGTTGGGGTCTGTCCGGCATAATGACTGTGAGGGTCCAGCAGCCATGGAGGATGGGAGTGAGTGGTTGTTACAGACCATTAGCGGTGACAGATCTTCGCTGTTATGTGCTGGAACCTGTCGTGTGTGGGATTGTAGTTCCTGGGTTAGTGGCCATCAGCTATTTCTCTCTCTCTCTCTCCCCTCCCCTCTCTACCCTTCCTGCTTTCTCTGTTTCTTTCTCTGTCCATCCCTTTGTCTCCTGTCTGTCTCTTTCCATCCCCACCTCTCTTTCTCTGTCCCCTCATAGTGCACTTTCATTCAGACGTTTACTTTGTGCTGACCATCTGGCTGCAGCAGGCGCCTAGGGGCTCTGGGCCCTGCTCAGGTGGGAGGAGGAGGTGGGAATCACTGCTTCATGCGGAGCCAATGGGCTGGAGGTTTGTGTCCCAGAGACCACACCCTCTGCCTCAGCCAGGCTTTGTTCTTCAAGTCTGAGGTGAGGCTGAGGGGCTTGGATAGGTGCAGGGCCTCTCTCCGGGGGGAACAGAGAGAGCTATGGGCCTCAAGATAGGGAAGCAGTCATGCAGATATTGAAATGGGAAGGCATTTCAGGCAGAGGAAACAGTCTGTGCAAAGGCCCTGGGGCAGGACTGGGCCTGGTGTGTTGGAGGAACACTGAGGAGGCCCATGTGGCTGGAGCAGAGTGAGATGGGGGAGAGAGGGGAAGAGAGAAGCAGGGAGGTGACGGGGGCAGGTCGTACAGGGCCTTGTGGGCCTTGAGGAGGAGTTGGGCTTTTACCCCGAGGGAGGGTGGGAGCCACTGGGGCTGGACACTGTGTAGGTCTCCACTGGCATTCCACACCCCAGATATGGCCACTAGCACCATGCTCCTCACCTTTATTTATTTATTTATTTATTAAATTATATTTTATTATGAAATACACATTTTTTAGAATTAGTTTCAGCTGTACAACACAGTGCAATAGTTATACTTTTTACCCCTTGAAGTGACAACTCCCCTCCCCCTCTCTGCCACCCCATTTCCCCCCAATATCATACATATCTATTACAATTCCCTTGACTCCACTCCCACACTATACTCCACGTCCCATGACTATATATATATATATACATTCACTTATAGTTGACATACAATATTATACAACTTCAGCTTCAGGTGTACAGTGCAGTGATCAAGCCTCTTCTCCGCTCCTCACCTTTTAAGTAATTTTTTTATTGTGGTAAAATTTGCCATCTTACCTATTTTTAAGTGTATACTTTAGTGGTGTTAAGCACATTCACATTGTCATATGAGGTCTGACAAGTAAGTTCACGAACTTGTTGCAATGATGTTGCTAACCATTTTTTATATCAGAGGGATTATTCATTATGAATTTGTACCAACTAGACAAACATTAACCACGTTTACTATTTGGAAGTGCTGAAAAGGCTGCGTGAAAAAGTTAGACAAAAATGACCTGAGCTTTTCGCCAACAATTCATGGCTCTTGCATCACAACAATGTACCAGCTCACATGGCACTGTCTGTGAGGGAGTTTTTAGCCAGTAAACAAATCACTGTATTGGAACACCCTCCCTACTCATCTGATCTGGCCCCCAATGACTTCTTTCTTTACTTGAAGATAAAGGGAATATTGAAAGGAAGACATTTTGATGACATTCAGGACATCAAGGGTAATACGATGGATGATACCTGTGATGGTCATTCCAGAATAAGAGTTCCAAAACTGCTTTGAAGGGTGGACTAGGTGCTGACGTTGGTGCATAGCTTCCCAAGGGGAGTACTTCGAAGGTGATCGTAGTGATATTCAACAATGAGGTATGTAGTACTTTTTCTAGGATGAATTTGCGAACTTAATTGTCAGTCCTTGTATAACCATCCCCACCATTCATCTCCAGAACTTTCCATCATCCCAAACTGACACTCTGTCCCCATTAAACACTCACTCCCCTCCCCTCCCCCAGCCCCTGGCACCACCATCTACTCTGTCTCCATGAATCTGACTCCTCTAGGAACCTCCTATGAGTAGAACCATGCAGTGTTTGTCCTTCTGTGTCTGGCTTATTTCACTGAACATAATGTCCTCAAAGTTCATCCATATTGTAGCAGGTTTCAAAATTTCCTTCCTTTTTTTTTTTTTTTTAAAGATTTTTATTGGGGAATTGGGGGGTTGGGAACAGTGTTGGGGAATTGGGGGAAGGGGAACAGACAAGTTGCTGTC
>NW_017731852.1:218163-223672 GCF_001890085.2 Hipposideros armiger | reverse complement strand
CAGTCAACCATCTCTTGAATTTTGTAGCAACTATATTTTTCACATCTTAGTTCTAACTAGTTCTTTTTTGTATCTGCCTATTTTGGTTTCATAACCTCCTGTTCTTGTTTTATGGCTGTTATTCCATCCTTTATCTTTTTGAGTCATTTAACCTATTCATTGTAATAGATGTTAAGATTGCATGATATTCCCTATTTTCTTTGATGTAAATTCTTCTAGTGGGGAGTTTGTGAGAGTTTCATGAAGTGGCTGTGAATTTTTCCTCTCTTCAGGATATTTCTCCCTGGTTAGTCTTCTGAGAGTGTGCTTTTGACCTCATGTATTAGGGGGCATTGCGCTTCCATGGGTGGGGCATCCTTGCCATTGGGCAACTCTGCTTTGGTTTTTGGTTCAAGTTAACATTTTCTTGTAACTTTTAAGTGTTTGGGGGAGGAAAGGGGAGGTTTCAGTGTGTACTTGGTCTGCCATCTTGAAAGGAAGTCCAATTTCATTATCTGTAAACTGATACAGTTGTGTCTAGCGGTCTCTGAGGGTTCTCACAGATATTCTCAGCACAGATACCCACAGAAGTCTGGCAACAGATGTCTAGGGGACATGGTTCTAACACCACCATCACCAAATAAAAAATAGCAATGTGTATCATTTATTCTTATTATGTATCAACTCTTAACACATAGGATCTCATTTATTCTTTACATAACCAATGAAGTAGGTACTACTGTTATCCTCGTCTTACAGATGAGGCATTGGCAGCTCATAGAGGTGACTTGACTTGCCCAAGCACACTCAGCTAGGAAGGGGAATTTGAACCCACCTAACGTAGGGTTAAGCTCTTAACTCTGCCCACCCATTGCATCATCCTGGCGGGTGGCTCGGGTGCTCATCTCAGCAGTATGGCTTCTGCACCCTATGTGGACACTGAGCTTTACCCTTCAGAGGTGCTAAACAAACCCCAAACTGTGTTCTCAGTGGAAGAAGTGGGAAAAGTGGGAAGGTTTAATGTGGTGTGTTAGAAAAGATGGGGGCTCTGGAGCCTGTCATGCCTGGAATCTGACTGTGCTGACTCAGGCAGGTTACTTGACCTCTGTTTGTGGTGAGTGCAAAGTGAGACATTGCCTATGCCTGGCACTTAGTAGGTGCTCCTTGGAGGAAAGCAGATTAGAGTAGCGGTGAGGGAATGTGAGCATCGATCCTTCAAATCCCCAAAGCATTTTAGGGCCAGAGGGAGGAAAAGTGTTTCATGGACACAAAGAAAGAACTAATCCCAATACATAAAGGTCCAGTGAAGGTGGAATTTAGCTCCATCCTAGGAAAGCTTTCTGGACCTTGACAGCTCACCCAGCCTCATAGGGACTGACTTCAGAGTGAATGAGCTCCCCATCATTCAAGGGAACCAAATAGAGCTTTGATTGCCACCAGTCAGGGACGCTGCAGAGGCTGATGGGGCTGAGTTGGCCTGGGCCTTCTCTGAGGGAAACCGTTTTCCTGTCTCCTCATTCCCCACTCGCTGTTTCACAAGGAGTGTCCCCTATCTCACCACTTTCCATTACCACTTCCTCTGTGACCACAGGAAGGCCCAGCCAAGCCTTTGCTGCATCTTCTTTAAATAAACTTAGGCAGCTGAGCTACCTGCTGCCCCATCTCCCTCTGGGTTCCTGTGGAGGTGTGGGGTCGGTGGTTAGGGGGAGCTCAGGCCAAGCCACAGAGAGGAGACACCCGGGCAGGGAGACTGAGACTGTCCCGCCTCTATCTGACTGTCAGTCACGCTTGGCCTTCTTCCTCAGGCATCTGCTGGGTTTGACTTGGACTTATAGAGCCTCTGCGCTGTGTCCCCTTCCCTTTCCAGCCCAGCTGGCCCCTGGTTCAGTCATCTCTGGGCTAACTGCCACCCCTGTTATCTTTCCCAGAGCCATGGTGGTGCCTTCTGGATACTGGTCCCAGGGCCTTGGCATGTGCCTTTGACCTCCACACTAGTTCACATCAACTCCTGAGCTCTGGTCAGCATTCTGGAAGTTGGAATAGTGGTGAGAACCTTGTCTGAGGGTCCCCAGGACCAGGCAGGTGGCAGGAGGATGTTGCGGCTACTGGGACAAGGGTCCCTGAGTGAGAGCTGGTCTGGGGACGTGACTTGGCTGGGGCTCAGATGAGCTGTCTTGGGTGGTGGGAGACCCAGGCCCAGCCCTTTAGCAGGGAGAGAGGACTCATTCAGGCTTACTGTACCCCACTTTCACACCCCTGGCCCTTTGAGCATTACTTCATTTGTTCATTCACTCACATTTCACTCATTCTTTAATTTATTCAAATACTCATGCATTCATTGTTTCATTCTAAAAATATTTATGCATTCATTGGTTCATTCCAAAAAATTCATGCATTCATTGGTTCATTCCAAAAAATATTCATGCATTCATTGATTTATTTCAAATATATTTATGCATTTATTAATTCCAAAAATATTCAAGCAGTGTCTTCCTCCCTTGTTTATTCTCTGACCTTGGGGTGGAAATGGGGTGAATTGAGGCACATGTGAGTATTGTTTTTAGGAATCTAAGATGCTTACATTTTCATAAGCGCAACCCAGAGGTTTTAAGCTGAGGATAAGGAGAGTTTTAAAAAGACTCCTCTGCCCGATGGAGGACTTGTGGGGACCAGGGTGGAGGCTGGTGGGGGCCCAGTGGGATGGGAGATGCCAGGGCTGGGGCCAGGGCTGTGGGGATGAGGAGAGGGGCGGGAGCAAGTGTGGAGGGGGAAGTTGTGGGGCGAGGGTGAGGGAGCCAGGGGAGCAGGATGCCAGTGGTGTCCGTTGCAGTTTTGAGGTCGCAGTTGGTGGGGCACTCACGTTGGGAGGGAAGGATGAGAGGGGATGGGGGATTTACTTTGGGAATTTCCCCGAGTGTCCCTGGGCAGCCACTTAACCTCCTGAGCCTTGATTCCTTTTCTGTAAGCAGACGATACACTCCCAACAGAATGCGTGGGGGCCTCAGGTGTCTAAAAGGGGTCAGTGAACTTGGACCTGCGCAAGGTGTGTTAGTCGGTCTGGCTGCTGGGGAAAAGCCCGGATGTGAGCAGTAGACAGGTGCAAAGCCAGGGCTCCCCACCTGGCTCTTAGGGACCAGGGTCCAGAAACTGCAGATGCTTTTCCAGTTCCTGTGACGTGGTCCAGTGTGGAGCTGCCTGCAGCTGCAAGCACCAGCTGGGGGTGGGAGGTGGGAGGTGGCCCCAGAATCCTNGTCCAGCCACCTGCAGGGGGTTTAGGGGACTCGGGTGCCTAGAAGAGAGGCCCTCCTGGCTGGGGCCTGAATGGGAGCAGGGGCTGGTGGGGCTCTGGCTTTGTCTGAACATGGGGCACCTCTGAGCTTCCCTTCCTTAGATTTGTGGGGTGACTGGGGCCAAGTGCTCTCATTTCATGCCACCTGTGGGATGCACAGGGGGCCTTGAGCTCCTGCCAGGCAGCTGGACCCAAGCCTGGCCAGCCACCAAAGGTCTGAAGCTCCTCTCATTTTTTTTTCCTGTTTGGGCTGGAAAGAGGGGGAGGTAGAGCTGGAGGGACCTGTCTGACCAAGGGCCTAAGGTTTAAGGTCCCCAAGATGAATTTTGTTCCATGCACATTTTAAAGAGGTGATTTTCCATGGAGCTGACACTCACACAGTTCTGCCATTGGATCAGACCCTGTGAGCCTTGGGGAGGGGGGGGCTCGCTGAAGCTCCTGAAGTTCAGAACAGACCACTTATTATGTGTTGGGACTAAGCATGTGCCTTACCAACCAAGACACCAACCTTGTACCCATTTGACAGTTGAAAAGACAGGCTCAGAGAACAGCAGGCACTTGTCTAAGGTCACACAGTGTATCCATGGCACAGCAGGGATTGCTGGCTCCAACCCCACCCCCCCTTCCTGCTTATCAGCCTGTTCCTGGTCATGGGCACACACGTACCAATGGCTTCCAGCCTCTTCATGAGCCCTGGGAGGGGCCAAAGGAGGGGGAGGGTCGCTGCAGTCCCAGAATGCCTTGCGTTTTCCCCTTGAAATCTAAGTTTCTGCAGAGGGTTCTCAGTTTTAGAAGTCGGTTTCATTTGGGCTTTTAAGAGGCAACAGTTCTTCAGAGTGAGAGTGCCAGGCCCCTGAACCCCATGAGATGGGAGCCTTCTGGGACTCAGTGGTGCTTCTGATGAAGAGGCTGAGCTGCCCAGGGCTGTGGGAGCAGCCCCCGAAGGTCCCTGTCCTCCCTGGGCAGCCTTGTTAGAGGACAGCCACCTGGAACAGCATGGGGAAGTAGGTACCTGAGGCAGGGAAGGGAGGCATGGGGAAGTCAGAGAAATGGACTGAGGGAAGCAGTTTCCTACCTCTTGCTAGCACACCTCTGGTGATGGGCAGCTCATTACCTCTCAAGGAAGCCTCTGCTGGGTTAGTGAGCTGGAATTCTTAGAAAATTCTTTCAGATGCTGACACCAAACTACACCTCCATCCCCTTCTCTGTGGTCCTGGCTCAGCCTTCTGGGGCCACACAGAGGAACCCCTTCTCCAAATATTTCACTCCTCCTATATTTATCGAGTGACTATTCTGGACATCTGTGTCCAGATGGGAAATGCAAGCCCAGAGTGATCACTGTGGTGATGGTGGAAACTCATGCAGTGCTGGGAGCCCACAAGAAGGCTGCCCTAGCTGAGAGGGGTCAACCTGGTAGGCTTCCTGTAGGAGGTTACATCTATGCTAAGTCCTGAAGAATGAGTAAGCTTTGGCTGGGGAAGAGGCGAGGGAAGAGGAAGTTGCTTCAGGTAGAAGGACCAACATGTGGAGGTAAGAAAACATTTTTTCCAATCACAACAAAAAAGCTTTTAGCTGGCTGGAATGGTGTGTTTGATGAGGGGTATGGGGGCTGCAGAGGGCAGAATAGAAAGATACCTGAAACCGTGATTCAGGTGGAGGGAAGTGACACCTTCATTCCTCATACAGGGCATGAGTCCAAGTTTGTTTCATGTTACTTAATTTCTTTGCCAGGAAGCAATTACACCTCCACCTTCTAGGTATACAGTGCCCATCTCATGACATCTTGTTGGCATTGGGTCTTATCATTTTTTAAATCTTTGCCAATGTCAGCCATAACAAAAACCCAAGTATTTTGTTAGAAGCTGTACACGCACTGGAGAGTTTGTGGTCATTTCTAGCCGCCCTCTTATCATGGAGAAAAGGAAAAGTTTGTGGGCTGCCCTGTGACCACGTGGGTGAGGAATTTGTGAAGCAGTCTACCCTCTCTCCTTTATTCAACTTTTTTCTTTTTCTGTCCTTTCAAAGTTTTAAATTTTTTTCTCCTCTATTGGTGGCTGAATCTCCAAGTGACTGTAGCTTTGTCTTCATCAGGGGTGTCTTTGGGCTCAAAGAAGGGTGTTGCTGAGACCTAGGAAAATGTTCCATGTGAGACCACCTGGATATGCCAGGTGTCTTAGACACATAAGTTACTATTTAATTCTCAAAACATCTGCATGTAATGGGGACCCTTCAACCCATTTC
>NW_017731852.1:210083-214053 GCF_001890085.2 Hipposideros armiger | reverse complement strand
CAAGCCCAGCCAAGACCGCCAGACATAGCAGCCCTTTGGAGCCATGAGCAGGTCACAGGGTGTGGGTGGCAGAAGAGACCCACACATTCGACAGATTGGATTCAAGTCCAGTCCTGCCTCTGACTCACTGTGTGACTTGGGCAGATAATGGACCCTCTCTGGGCCTATGTCCTTCTTCATTATCATGCTCACTCTTACCTTTTCCATGGGACTTGGGGCTTTGTGAAGACAGGGAGGCTCTTTGATTTTCCTCTATTTTCCCCATAACAACCTTAGGACCTGTAACAATACTGTATGAATGAATGAATAAATATGAATCCCAAGGTGTTTTGTGAAGTAGATATGTCATGAGAAAAAAGCTTGAGAAGCTCTAAATCAAAGACAAGCATTTTTTTACAGGACTTATCAGAGCTTTTAACAATTCTCATATCTTTGTGATTCTCATATAAGAATAAGGCATGGAATATTTCTCAAATGTATTTGTACCTTTTCTTTGGTAGAGCACGCTTGGCAGAGATTCCTAAGAATCTTAGGACCATGGTCAGAGTTCTTCGGAGTGTTGTTACTTGACTGTTTATGCTTCTGTGCTCTGTCAAGCATGACCTGAATTATCTTTTTTTTTTTTAAGAGAATGCTTTTTAATTTTTAATCGGTAACTTTCATTACAAGATCCTCACAAATCAGTAGAGAAGGGGCGGGGTGCAGAAAAAAATGGGAGAGTGGGAGAGACATCATTGATATATCAAGCAATGCAAAACCAAGACAAGCTTTTTGACAAACAAAACAAAGTTATACAAAACAATCTCTGTGTGATTTTTAAAGTTAGGTACTGTCCTGGGCACTTTTTTTATATAGATTATCTCGTTCGACAAAAAATGTTACCATAGGCATTTCATCATCAATATTCCATCTTGTGCTTAATCTTTATTTGGAATTTGACCTGTTTTTAGAAGGCGATTTTTTTTTAAGTTTCTGCTTCTGACACCTGTTCATCAAACACATCAGGGATGCAAATATTAAATAGTAACTGTAAATAGTGTGTCGTCTTCTCAAACCCAACCAACTTCAATTTAAAATATATGCTAGGTACATGAAACAGAAGTCCACTGAGAATAAAGAGACACACATAGATATAATGCATATGTGGCTCACCAAAAGTACCAAAACCCAGCGCAGGCCGACGGCCACTGTTACAGTGGACATGGCAAGCCCACCTTATGAACTCTAGGTAGGCTGGGCTCCTGGTAGCTCAGTTTTAGTATTCTTATCAATGATAGTATTCCTATCATTGGTAATACAGACCTAATATTATAGAAACTACAAAATAAGGATAGTTTATCAAATCAACTAGGTTTGTCAAGACAACCACAATAGATGCCATAAGGACAAGCAGTAGCACAGATATTAATAGAGACAAGTACATAGGAAGCATATTAAATAACAAAGGGAGCTGACCCCTTGACAAAAAGAGTAACTATATGTTACTCTTGATGACTGAAATGCATTGATCCAAAGTAACGAGGCGGGAATACCAAAAGGAATAACCCATGTTACCGAGGGGAGAACTCCATTAATCTATGTGAGACCCATACCATCTGAAGAGAGAATTTCCCTGGGGGTCAGAACAGTCAGGTAGGAAATATTATTAATAACCAGTAAATAAATGACAATCACCAGAGGTAATTCGGTAAACCTGCCCCAGCCCAAAAGGCACATCTGACCTGAATTATCTTATGCAGCTACAGACACGAAAGCCAAGAGCTGTGAGCACAGAATAAAAGACTAAATTCAAATAATAACGTTGGAGAAGAAAAACTGCACTCCCAATTCAAGGAAGCTACTATGAGTGCTGAGTTTCCTGGTGGTCAGAGCAAACAGGGAATGTGGTGGATTTCATAGTTTTGGGTTGGCAGGAGGGCCAAACATTCTCTATCTGTGAAAAAGGTTCTGTTTTCATTCATCGGTTCATTCATTCATTCATTCATTAAACAAATGATTATTTACCACCTACTATCTGTAGCACAATGCTGGGTGCCAGGGGTACAATGGTAGACAAAAAGCCCCACATACCTGCCCTCATGGAGATTAGTCATGGGTTTTGGAACGAAGATGCCAGCCCTCCATGTCCTCTCTTCCTTGGGGCCCACTCTGACTTCTCAGGCAGGACCTCTACACCTTGCTCTGATTTTTTCTATTCACCTGTTTCACATCAGAATCACAGAAGATGTTGACATCCTACATACAGGGAAGACAGGGGGTTGGTAGAGCCCAGACCTTTGTGTTAGAATTTTTAGGAAATCCAATGTGGGAAACTGGGCGGAGACAAAGGAGGTGGTCCCCAACCTTAGGGTGTCCCTGGGACCCTGGCAGCCTTCCTGGGCTCCACCCTAGGAGTTGGGAATCTAATGACTTTCATTCTTCTTTTTGCCCCTGTTCCAAAATTCTTGTTCTTTAACAGTAGGCACATAGGTAAGAAGTTCTTATAAGTTGGCTTTTGGACCCCTTGAGGGAAAGTTTGCAAAATGAATGGATTTGTGGAAGGATGACTGACACATAGGAGGGATGTTGTTGAATGAATGAAAGAATGGAAGAGTAGAGGGTGGATGAGTGGGACTGATGAATGAATATGTGGGTGGGAAGATTCCTGAAACTTAGTAAAGGTATGATATCATTATTCAAATATTTTTATTGTGTTAAGATACACATAACATAGCATTTGCTATCATAACCATTTTAAGTGTACAGCTTGGTGATATTAAATACATTCACAATGTTATGCAGCCATCACTATTATCCATCCCCATAACTTTTTTTGTCTGGTAAAACCGAAACTCTGTCTCCATTAAACAGTAGCTCCCCATTTTCCTCCCTCTTCAGCCTCTGACACCTACCACTCTGTCTTTATGATTTTGACTACTCTAAGTACATCAATAAGGGGAACCATATAGTATTTGTCCTTCTGTGTCTGGCTTATTGCCCTCAAGTTTCATCCATGTTGTAGCGTATTGCAGAATTTCTTTCCTTTTTAAGGCTGAATAATATTCCATTGTCTGGCTAGACCACATTTTGCTTATCCATTTAACCTTTGATGGACATGGGTTGCTTTTACCTCTTGATTACTGTGAATAATGCTGCTAAGAACATAGGTATACAAATATTTTTCTTTTTCTTTTTTTTTAAGATTTTATTGGGGATTTGGGGGGAGGAGAACAGATTGGGAATTGAGGAAGGGGAACGGACAAGTTGCTGTCCTTCGGTTCTTCAGTCTAGTTGTGGAGGACGTCACTTCACTGGCCCATGTTGGTATTATCATTGTGCTCTTCCCAGATGAGGCAGTTGCTTGCCAGCTGTCCTGGCCGCTCACGCTGGCTGCCATCCACTCATGGTAGCTTTACGGCAGCCCACTGCACCTCCACTGCAGCCTACGCCATTGCCAGTGACTCACGACAACCCAGCTCCAGGTCTAGCTATCGTTCACCATCTTAGCTGTAGAGGGTGCAGTGTCACTGGCCCTAATGTGGGATATGAACCAGGGCCCTGCTGCTCAGAGCTGGCATCCCAAGCCAACTCTTAACCAACGTGCCCTCGGTCGGCCCTAAAAATATTTCTTTGAGTCCCTGCTTTCAGTTCTTTTAGGTATACGAGGTCTGATAAGCTCGCAAACTCATTCTAGAAAAAGTGCTACATACCACATTCCTGAATATCACTATGGTCACCTTTGAAGTACCCCCCTTGGGGAGCTATGTATTGATCCCGGAGCCTTGTCCACCCTTCAAAACAATTTTGGAACTCTTTTTCTGGAATTGCCATCAGAGCTGTCATCATATTACACTTGATGTTCTGAATGTCATCAAAATGTCTTCCTTTCAATATTTCCTTTATCTTTGGGTAAAGAAAGAAGTCATTGAAGGCCAGATCAGGTAAGTAGGGAGGGAAGGTGCTCCAATACAGTTATTTGTTTACTGGCTAA
>NW_017731852.1:203706-206873 GCF_001890085.2 Hipposideros armiger | reverse complement strand
TGAATCTTGCCTGTTGCACCAAATGGCCCGTGTTTTAATTGAGTTTGACACCCCTGGTCTAGGGGGATGTATGGCTTGCCCTTGACCCAGCTTCCATCATTTGGCCAGGCTGGGGGGTGGTGCCCTTGCTGGGGTTGGGGGTGGGGTCCACTTCTCAGTGTGCAGGCCTTTAGGAGGAGGGCGTGGGGCTCCATCTTGGGTCATACCATGACTCCCATCTTCCCTAAAACATGTGCTTTGGGTAATTCCATTTCCTCCCTCCCTTCCTTCCTCTCTTCCCTCCCTCCCTCCCTTCCTTCTTTCCTTCCTTTCTTCCTTCCTTCCATCCTTCCTTCCTTCCTTCCACCTATCAGTCCATCCATCCAACCACTCAGCCATCTATTTACACACCTATCCACACATCAACCCACCTATCCATTCATCCATCCACCTATTTACCTATCTGTCCATACATCTGTTTTTTCATTCATTAATCACTAATGCATTTATTCATTCTCTCATTCATTTATTTACAATTCACACATCCCCTCGCCCACTCACTCATGATCTTTATGCCTCTCTCTCTGTGCCCAGCTTAGTGACAATGTGAGGACACCCTCCTGGCTTTGGGGTTCCTTTTCTGGGAGTGGTGGTGGGGATTTGGGGACAGACATACTGAGGGCCATCCTGAAGGAAGAGGTAATGTCTCAGGATGTCTGAATCTTGACTTCTTAGGGTCTCTTTGGGGGCCTCACATCCAGTTTGGGGATCAGACTTACCCAGTCCAGATGGCTTCCTCTGTAACGTGGGTGAGGACTGTGAGCCGCTGGGAGAGGTCAGCAATATGTGGGGAGGAGGGTCAGTTTTCTCTCTCTCCCTGGCTGCTCGCTGCTTCTGCTTCTTCTCCGTCCCAGCTGAACAGGAAAACACACCTCTCTGCAGGGACCCTGGAGCCCCAGGGCTCAACAAAGTCCCCTGCCTTTTTCATTTTTCACTCAGGCCCTTCTTTTTAAAAAATTGTTTCAGAGCTTTTATTAGATTCTGGATAAAAAGCCCCAACTCCAGTTGTGGGGAGAGCTGGTGGGGTGGCTCCTCTGGGCTGATGCAGTCAGTGAGCACTGGATTCCCCAGGCCAGGGGTCCCGCTGATTCTCCAGAGTCATTAGGCCTCAGGCAGCCCACCCACCAGGCTCAGGGGCTGGGCCAGTTCTCAGCCACCCTGGGTTAACACAGCCTCAAAAGTGGGCAGGCTGAGAGCCCTGCTTCTCCTGGGCAGTGTAAAGAGCCCCGTACATCACTGCCCAGCCTTCCTCTGCCTGCTCACCCCTCATGCTCGGCCCTCCAACGGGATCAGAGAACAAAGACCCAGCCAGGCCTCCCATCCTGCTGGTCAATCGGCCTTTCAGGGATCGGCCAGCACCTGCCTCTCTGAGAATCTGCACTGGCTGCTCAGCAGCTGTCCCTGGGCACACATTAGTGGGTGGCGGCCACCCAGTGCCCTGCCTTCTCTCCCATCTTTGAGCTTGGCTTGAAGACTCACATCTCCTAAGAGTGTCCTGGAGAGGCAGGAAGGAGGGCTGCCTGGAGGAGGTGGCTATGGTCTGTCTCTCCCCAACCAATGCTCACAGCCAGGAGTGGGTCGACTGGGGGTGCAAAGGAAGCCGCTGCCAACAAATAGATGCCACACAGCCATGGCTGAACCTGCACAGAGGCCTTTAATGCAGCCCTGGCCCTGGATATTAAAAACTCCTAAAGGGTGGCCGGCCGAGTGGCGCGTTGGTTAGGAGTTGTCTTGGGACACCAGCTCTGAGCAGCAGGGCCCTGGTTCGGATCCCACATATGAGGTCCAGTGACACTGCGCCCTCTACAGCTAAGATGGTGAACAACAGCTCGACCTGGAGCTGGGCTGCCGTCAGTTGCCGGCGATGGCGTAGGCTGCAGTGGGGCTGGCTGGCAGCTGGCGTGAGCTTTTGTGAGCTGCCATGAGCCGCTGTTAGTGGCTGTTCAATGTCCAGCGAGCGACTGCTTTACCCCGGAAGAGTGCAATGATAATACCACCATGGGCCAGTGAAGTGACGTCCTCCACAACTAGACTGAAGAACAAAAGNAAGTTTGCCAACTTAATTGTCAGATGTAGAATTGCTGGATCGTATGGTAGTTGTATTTTTAAAATTTTGAGGAATTGTCATACTGTTTTCCAGATAGATGCACCATTTTACATTTCCATGAGTAGTTCACAAGGGTTATAATTTTTCCACATCCTGACTAACAGGTGTTTTCTGTTTGTTTATTTTTATAGTAGCCACCCGTGGTATCTCATTGTAGTTTTGATTTGCATTTTCCTAAAGATTAATGATGCTGAGCATTTTTTCTTGTGCTTATTAGCCATTTGTGTATTTTCTTTGAAGAAATATCTATTCAAGTCCTATGTCTATTTTTGAATCAGGTTGTTTGTTTTGTTGTTGTTGTTGAGTTTTAGGAGTTTTCTATATTCTGGACATTAATCCCTTATCAGTTATAAGTTGCTCCTTTACTCTGTAGATAGTGTCTTTTGATGCATAAAATTAAAAATTTTTTGTGACATACAATTAGACTATTTTTGTTACCTGTAGGCACAATATTGTTTGTTTGTTTTTTTAGAAAACAAATCTGTGAGTGAATAAATGAAGATTTAGATGGATGGATAAGTGTGTGGGTGGTAGACGGATAGATGATTGTACCATCTGGTGGGGAATGAATGGATGTTTGAATGAGTAGATAAGATGGGTACATAAGATGGTGGGAAGGTAGATGAATGGATGAATGGATGGATGGTGACTTAGTTGGGGAGGTTGGTAGAGAGATGGGCAAATGGACAGTTGAGTTAGTGGATGGGTGAGTAATAGATGGCTTTACAAATGTGTGGGTAAGTGGGTAGGTGGGCAGGTGTAAAACTCTGGCTACAGATAGAGATGTTGGTATACAACTTGGGCATAGTTCATGAGCTATAGATTATTTTCTGACCCCAGCTTGGTTCAGTTGAACTGCATGCACACATCTTCTCTCTTTCTAGGTTCAGTCTTCCTTCTATCCTGCTCTGGGCCTCCAAGAATCTTACCCTGGAGCTCAGATTGAACTGAGCCCTTGATTTGTCTGCTGACTGTCTCAACGGTAAGAACACCCAGGGAGGAGCTTGTATCCTCCCGGATA
>NW_017731852.1:195680-202739 GCF_001890085.2 Hipposideros armiger | reverse complement strand
AAGTGGGAGTGGCTGGAGAGCATCCTGCTGCTGGGAGGTGTGGGGGCTTGGTGCTTTCTCTCAGTGATGCCACCCAGCCAGTTGTACAAGGTGTCCGAGGTGTCCAGGACCAGCTCACCAATGCCCAGTGGACTCAGGGAAGTGAGGGCTGGCCACCCTTGGATCATTTACCTCCCCAACCTTCTAGCACCAGTCAGAAAAGCCCAGAGAAGGGTTTGCCTAAAGCAAATCAGAATTTCCACTTCAGGAGGGGCCCCCAGAGTCTCTTGGTGAGTGGTCATCCTGTCTCTGCTTGAATACCTCTAGGGATGGAGAATTTACTTCCTCCAAAACCTTATTGCCACTCCTTCTTGAGAGTCAAAACCCATTTGTTGCAAACTTCCACCCTAATCCTGTCCTTACCACAGAAGTTCACTCAGAGCATCCCTCTCACATCCCTTGCTCCGCTTGGAGGTAGCTGGTTCCACCTCTCCAAAGTAGAGACCACCACACCCACCTCAGAGGGTTTGAGAAGACTAAATTTTATTTATTGTGTGCATAGCACTTCATACACAGCAAGTGTTCAACAAATGTTAACGGCCCTCTCTTCCTTTCCTTCTCAGAAAGCTCTCATATTCCCAGACCTAGAGTAGGGCTCTCTTCAGGGGAAACATCCTCTCATCTTCAAAATGCTTTTCCTTTGCCCTGGCTTGGGGTTTTTTTTTTTTTGGTCAATGTTATTTATATATCATGGCCCCTGGAACTAAATATAAATCATTTCTTCATTCATCAAATAATGCTTTTTTTCAACAAATATTTTTTGAGCTCCTACTATGTGTCAATCAGGAAATGAATGAGGGGAAAAAGTGCTCCAGACTAAGGAGTTTGCAAGAGGAAGTTTGAGCAAATATCTAGAACATTCACCCTAGACGTGTCGATTACCCTCCTCCTATGCTGGGCTCTCAGACCACATGTGTGGCCTCTACCCTCCGAGAGCCAATGGGCAGCTGTCAACCTTCCATGTGGCTCTGGGAGCTGCTGCTGTAAGAACTCTGGTGTCATGGCCTACTCTGCAGTGTACACGGGCTGCTCCAGTTATGTCTGTCACATTCATGACTGATGTGGGGACCGAATTTTAAGACATTGTGCAACCACATGTTACCTTTCCTCTTCCATCCATCCTGGAGGCCTGGTGAGATCTCTTTGGCTATGAATGCAGGAAGTTCCCTGTCTGCTTCAGGTGTGACTGGCCCACATAGAGTGTACAATAAACATTGAATGAAAGTCTGCCCGATTTGTTGGAGATGCCAGGTTCAGAAAGAAAATGAATTGAAGATGCTGATGGGGCCACATTTCTCTGCCTTGTCTACAAGGAATCACAGACACATCCTGGCTAAATCTCGTGTTAACTGGCTCCTTGATAGTCAAATCAATCATGGTTCAAGGACCAGATGTCACCATCACCTGGGAGCCCATTAGAAATGAGGAATCTCAGATCCCTCCCAGAATGTCTGAATCAGAACCTGCATTTTTACAAGATTCCCAGCAGATTCACATGCACATTAAAGTTCAAGAAGCATCTATCCAGAGCAGGGTTAGCAAGCTTTTCCTGTGTAAAGGGCCAGAGAGCAAATATTTTTGGTGTGAGACAGATGACCACTGTTGCATCTATTCCACTGTGTTGCTGTAGCATGAAGGCAGCCATAGACAAATGGTAACAAGGGGGCAGAACTGTGCTCCAATAAAACTTGATTTCCCAAAACTGAATTTCCCAGATTTGGCCTGTGGGGCATAGTCTGCTGATGGTGTGTACTCTGGAGTGGAATCGTGGCTCCTAGGGGTGCTTGTCTTCAATCTTGATATTGTCGAAGTGTTCTGCACACTGGTATTTCCAATTGACAGTCCTTTGCATGTAAAGGAATTTTGTGTTCTGCCATCACTTGGTTTTGATGGACTGTTTGATTTTTGATGATATGGTGTGTAAAATGTTTTAAACTACATTTCTCTGTTGAATATCTTTGTCAAAAGATATTTGAGTTTCCTCATCTATGATCACCTGTTCTGCTGGGATATTTAACTTTTGCTTATTGATTTCTCAGAGCTCTTTATATATTCTGGATATACATCCTTTGTCATGTCTGAACGTTATTTTTTGACTTGTCTTTTCATTTTATTCTTTGTGTGTTTTATTGTACAAAAGTTGGGAAATCTGATGTAGTCAAATTTATTAGTCTTTTATGGTTTGTATATTTTTGTCTTGTTTAAGAATTTTTCCATATCTCAAGGTCATAAAAATAGTTTCCTAAATGCTTCTATAATGTTTTCAAGTTTTGCTTTTCACATTTAGGTATTTACGAGGTGATCGAACAATATGGTGAATGTTTAAATAAAAAAATTATTACAGTAAAATACACATTTCCACTAATCCCCCTGAAAATACTCCCCCTTGCTTCAAACACACTTATCCCATCATTCTTGTCACTTTCTGAAGCAGTTCTGGAAGTCCTTTTTTGTGAGTGTCTTTAGTTGTGCTCTCGTGGCTGCCTTGATGTCCTGAATTAGTTCGACTTTGGAAAAGAGCCGGAAGTCGCATGGTGCCAGATTTGGTGAATAAGATGGATGAGGATACACCATAATGTTTTTATCTGGCAAAATTTGCTGTATACCAGAAGCAATGTGTGACACAGAGTGTTGTCATGATGAAGGATAATTTATGGCACACTTTAAAACATACTTTCTCTCAACCATAGCTCACACCCAACTGGCTGCACTGAACAAGGTGAAACTTGTCACATGCTGTTACTAAGGTTCAACACTCTGCTCCTGGTATTCAAGATCCCTGCCTTTCCGTTGGATGGCACTCGGCAGCAGCATTCACCGTGTTCTTTGATCACAATGCCTAGTCCATCCTCTTCCTGTCTCTCTTTCATTCTGAAGTGTCATTTTTCAAACTTTCTTAATCTAAGGAATCACCTAGAGGTGCTTATTTAATCACAGACCTCCTGAGTTCAGAGTGTCCAGGAGACAAGCCTTGGAATCTGCACTTTTTACTAGCAACCAGGTGATTGTTATAATCAGACCAGTTTGGGAAAAGTTGGCTTAGTGGTTAGAAGATGGGTTTGGAAGTTAGTCAAGTCCAGCACCCCATCTTAACTGGTGGTCTTGCTCATACTGCTCATCAGTAAATGGAGATTCCAAGTGTGCTCATCCTGCAGATTTCTTGTGAAGATTAAATGAGAAGAGTTATATAAATGACTTGGCACAGGGCCTTTCCCTGGGAACTGGATTGTTTTATCCTCATGGAGAATGTAACTAATCCTATTTCCCTTTTTGCTTTGGCCCTCAGGGGGCTAAATTTATGACTCAACCATGATAAGTGCTCATTCATTAATTTATTCTAAAAATCCCTTTATTCACTTAGCAAATATTTATTGATCGTATACCGTGTTCCAGTCACTGGGGAAAGAGCAGTGAACAAGACAGATGTGGTTTCTGCTTCTATGGTACTGGAAGCCTAGTGGGGAAGACAGATAAAAAAAAGAAAAAAGAAAAATGAATAGTTGTATCAATGGTGATAAGTGTTATGGAGAAAGAAGAGGTAGGGGACTTGGGAGAGGTAATGGTGGGTGGGTTATAAGAATTGAAATAGAGAGGTCAGGAAGGGCCTTGCTGAGAAGGTAACATTTGAGCAGACTTGGGGGAACTATGCATGTGCTGGGGGAAGAGCACTCCCTAGGCAGAGAGAACAGTCTGTGCAAAGGTCCTGAGGTAGGTTCCTGCCTGGTGAGTTGGAGAAACATAGAGGAGGCCCTCTGGCTGGAACAGAGTGAAGGAGGGGGAGAGAGGGAGGAGGTAAAACAGGGAGGTAACAACCACAGGTCAAGCAGGGTCTGTGGGTCGAGGTGAGGACTCTGTCTTCCTCTCTGAGTAAGATGGGGGTTCCGGGAAGTTTCTGAGCATATTTCTGCTGTAACTGTCCTTTCCCCCACCCCACTCCATCCTGTGGTGTGTGAGGCTGGGTGAAAAATAAATAAACCCACCACACAGGCACAGGAGAGCTGGTTTATCATCTGAGAAAGGGGGTGACTGACCACAGTGTCGCTGTAACTCATCTCTCCACAGATGGCCCACATGCCTCCTGCACTCTGAGCCAAAAATGTTTATCTCATCCTTGTTTTTCATTCTTTTTTGAAATATGAGGGAGGGACAGGTAAAGCTGCTCTATGAGGTGCAATCATGGAAGGGAAAGGCAAATGCTTCTCTTCTTTACGAAGTTGTTTTCCACCAAATAACCATTTTGGACAAGCATGGAAGGATAGGCTCAGCTAAACAGGAAGAGCTGGAGATACGCTGGAGATAAGGTGGCTCCAACCAGTGTCTGTAGGGAGGACAGCCATGAAAGACCAGGAGGTGAGAAGGAGATAGAAGATTACACCTGCCATACAATTACCGTGACCACCAAGGGTCTGTGGGCTCATTTCCTGGTCACCTGGTCTGGGCCAGTGTCTGTGCCTTGGATTTTGCTTCACCCCCTGCAAAAGGCTTCATTATTATTATCCTTGTTAGAAGATGGGGAAACTGAGGCTCAGAGCAGTTACACACCTTGCCGAACATCACACAACTGGTAGCAAAATGGACCATTTTCCCTCTCATTACTGCACAAGCCTCATGGCCAACTTTCTCTTCCTTGAATTACTTTTTTGCCTCATGTCTTCATGCTTGCTGTTCCCTCTGCTGCAATGTTTTCCCTCAACCTTTATTTTTTATTTTTTAATTTTTAATATTTATTTTTATTTAAATATAGTTGGTATACAATATTGTATAAATTATATTAGTTTCAGGTGTACAATATAGTGAGTTGACATTTTTATACCTTACAATGTGAGCACCCCACTAAGTCGAGGATTCATCAGTCACTGTGCAAACTTATCCTCAGCCCTTATATGACTCTTCTTTTCCATCTTCAGTTCTTGGCTCAAATGCCACTACCTCAGGAAAGGCTTTCCCCGAACGCTCACTCTGAAATACCTCTGGTTATTTACGTCGACCCTACACATAGTAGGTGTTCAATAACTATTTGTTGAATTAATAAACTATCAATAGTTGAATAGGAACAGTTGATCCTCCTTATAACAATTTTTGACTGCAGTTAAATCCTGTGTCACCAGGTTTGACGGTTTGTCTCCATCTTGAGGGTGAAGGCCTCATGGGGACAGGGAGCCTGTCCATTCTGTCCACTGCAGGAGTCCTGGTGTTTGGGACAGGACCTGTCACACAGTAGGTGTAACAAATATTGTCAAATTTCATCCAAGGTTTGACAAAGAACTAAGGTCCACATGATGGGGTAGAGGGAGAAGAGAAAGAAAAAGGGTGTCATGTGGGTCCTTCATTCATCATTCCTTCCTTCATTCAAACCTTTCCTGACAGAATGAAACCAATTCCTTGCCCCTCTGAGCCTGTGCTTTGAGAAGGAGATGGACAACAATTGAGTGGACAAACAGAAGGTCAGGACCATGTCAGATGCTGCTGAGGGCCATGAGCTGATGAGCAGGAGGCTGGGGCATTCAGGGGAGGTCAGGGAAGGTCCCTCAGAGGAGGTGACATTTGAGCCAAGACCTGGAAAACGTGAGCGATTGAAAGAAGCCAGTCACAAAAGACCACATGTTGTATGATTCCCCTTCTATGAAATATTCAGAAGAGACAAATCCACAGAGGCAGAAAGCGGGTTGGTGGTTGTGGGGGTGGGGGTGTGTGTGAGACTGCTTAATGGGCTTCGGGTTTCCTTTTGGGGTGAAATGTTTTGGAACTAGATAGAGATGGTGGTTGAAAGACCTTTCAAATGCACTAAATGCCACTGAATTGTTCACTTTAAAGTGTTAATTTTATGTTATGTGAATTTCACCTCAATTTAAAATAATGCCAGTGAGTCTGCTGTGCACAGAGGACAGCAGGGAGTGTGAGAGACGGGACGGAAAGGAAGAGACATCAGGGAACTGGGCGCAGAGCAGAGGGGCTGTGGAAGGAGGTGGGCCCATCGGGTCCCAACCTGGAGACGTGGCCCTCAGGGAATAGGAGCCAGGTAACCCACCAGCCTGGCTTCGTGGGGGTGTGTGTGACTGGGGATGCAGTGCCTAGGTCTGCATGGTGGGGATCTCTCTCTCTCTCTCACACACACACACACACACACACACACACCCGCTCATGTGTGCATGTGTGAAATGACACGTGCATGTACATACGTGTGCTTGGGGCCTGAGTGGAGACATGAAGCACAGAGATGCACACGTCTGCTAGAGCCTGGGTGGGAGGGGATCCCTTCAAGCCTCCCATATGTGGCCCCCCACTCCCGGTTCTGGGGCTGTGCGCTCAAAGAGATGCTGGATCGGGGAGAACAGATTCCCCTCTCATAAGCCATGGGGTGTGGAGCATGGGGTCTGAGCTGGCCCCCCATCTCCCCTTCTCTCCCTGCTGCTGGGCAGACGCTGGGGGGCAACCCCAGCCTCCCCTCCCCCATCATACTGTAAATTCTGAGAAATCCTGCCTGCGGTTTGGCCTGGCCCCTCCTCCGCCCTCTGGCTGGGCTGTCCTGGCCACTGTCTTCCTGTCTTGGGGCCTGGGTGCGGGGCCCAAAGGGGGCAAAGGCTAGGACCCGCCCCCTCCCAGCCCAGGGTCCCAGACACTGGGGAGAGGACTCTGCACTGCCTCTGAGGCCTTCGTATCGCCTCTCTGGGCCTCAGTTTCCCTTCTGTAGAAAGGAGATAATAATAGTTCCTGCCAGGCAGTTAGAGCAGCGTCTGGCAGGTGGGAAGGGCCTGATTCCTACTGCCTGCTGTTTTCACCCATTTCCTGCATCTTGCTTTCCCTCCCTCCAGCCTCCATGCTTTTACCCTTTTTGTGCCCCCACCAGAATGCTCTCACTCCTATTCCCCTGTCAAGATCAGGAATCATTCAAGTCCCTTCTGGAAATAGGGAGAGCAGTGGGATCAGCCGGGTCTGGAGATAAGGAACCTGGGTTCGAATCCACCTCTGGCTCAGACACGCTGAGCAGCCTCCGATGGGTCAATGTGCAGCTCTGCTTCT
>NW_017731852.1:192413-193628 GCF_001890085.2 Hipposideros armiger | reverse complement strand
ACTTCCCTGTATTCCTCCAATGTGCCACACTGGCCCTGCCTCCTGGCCTTTCCCCTCGTGGTTCCCTCTGCCTGGAATGCTTTTCCTCATCGTCTCAGTTCTTCTCTAATCACCTGTCTCATTGCTCTGTTTAATATTCTTCAGTGCACTTTTCAGCACCTGAAATTCTTATTGCTTTTTGTGATTATTGTCTGTTCTCTCCACTGGGTGGAAAGCTTTGAAATCATCAACAAGTAAGTGTTGGTTGAGTTCCTAGTACATGTCAGTCCCAGGATAGGGTGGCCGGATATTTCCTGGAAGTCACAGTCCGCTGTGGGAGGCCGACATGGATTAGGCCACTCATGCAGATATACTTTATGATCCTGATGGATGTTAGGTTGGACTGAAGACTGGTGCCCAGTGGGCCTGACCCCCTTAGGTGGTCACACAAGTGAGCAGAGGAGATATCTGAAGTGGGGATAGGTGTTACTAGGAAAAGATAGAAAGAAAGAAAGTGTTCCTGGTGGAGGGAACAGCTTGTGCAAAGGCCCTGAGGTGACAGGGAAAGTGCTGAGCTTAGGGAAAGGAAGAGGCATGTGGGAATGGTATACAAAATACAATGGGAACCGTGGCGGGTTAGCAGGCTTTGGGCCAGGTGTGAGTTGGTTTCTGGGAAAATTGTTTAGCTGGAGGGCCATGGAGAGCCATTAAAAGATACTGAGCAGGAGAGGGTTGTGGTCAGATTTGCTTCTTGCAGAAGAGATTCATGGGGTTCCGTCACTGGAAGGGGAAGAAGGGGATACTGGGAAGTGGCTGTCACCTGGGCTTGAGGGATGCTAGGGTGTGGGAAGACAGGGCTGGAAGGAGTGAGGCCAGGAGATAAGCTGAACTCCCTGCTGGATAACTGCCAACCAGGTGGGCTGGTCGCAGCTTTTCCACCCACTGCCCAGCAGCCTGGTCAGCCATCAGTGGGGTTCTGGGAAAATCGATTAGCCCCTGATCTTAAACCTTGTCCCCTGGCCCAGCACTCCCTCCCTTTTCTTCCCCACATCTGGCAGCCACATCTGTCCCTGCAAAGTTTCAGGAGGCCCCAGGTGACAGCTGGGGGTGAGGGGATAGGAGTGTGAGTGTGTGAAAGACCCTGCTCCAACCAGAAATCCCTGCCTGTTGGAAGTTAAACTTGTCCTCCCCCAGTTTGGGTTGAATTCTGCTGTGCTAGAGTGAGGTGCCGGCCAC
>NW_017731852.1:186917-191159 GCF_001890085.2 Hipposideros armiger | reverse complement strand
CATACAGTATTATTCAACATCAGTTTCAGAAATACAATGCGGTGGTCAGGCCTCTACATCAACTATGAAGTGGACTCCCCAAAAGGACATTGGTCCATCTGGCCCCCTAAGAAATGCTTCCGCAAATAATCTTTTAATGCAATGACTTTGGTCGAGATTGTCTCCATACTATTCAATTCCCACTTTGAAAGTGTACAACTGAGTGGCAGTTAGGACATTCACAAGGTTGTGCAGCCATTACCTCTGTTTAATTCCGTAACAGTTTCATCACCTCAGAAGGAAACCCCGTACCCAATGGTAGTCACTCGCACTTCTCCTCCCCCAGTGACTTTTAAAATCAATGCAATTATTTAAAAAATCAAATTGAATGCAGAAAATTCCATGATGAATAAGCTGTCAGGTTGTACCAACCTTATCTCCACTTGGTCTACAATTTGCCAGGTGGAGTGATCAGCTTCCTCCAAATATTCCCAAAGAACGGGGGGTCTGGACCTGGGGTGAGTCTGGGTGATAACTTGGTGGGTCCTCCCTCTGCTCAAACCCTCCTTCGTGGCCAGGCTCTCGGTGGCCAGCAGCTGGCGGGAGGACTTGAGGTCTTGCTTTGGTCCGAACAGCAGTCTCACGGCAGCTTTTTAGCACTTACTGTGTACTGAGCATGTTAAATCTATTTTATACATTACTCAAAATGGTTTAAAGAAATTTTTTCTATGGAGGTATTCTCATTGTGAAACATTCAAACAATATATTCATATACAAAGTAAATGTGAACATCCCCCCGTACACACCAACCACAGTCCCAAAGACAACAGCAGTTTGAGATGTGTCCTTCCGTACTTGCTAGAGCACCTGTGTGATCTTACTTAATCCATATAAAGCCTCATGAAGCAAACACTGACATCACCCTTATTTCACAGGTGTGTTGAGTGAGGCTCCAAGGGGTCAGGTCACACAGCATGTGAGAAGCGGCGACTCGAACCCAGGCCTGTCTGACTCCAATGACAGAAGGAAGAGAGGGGGAAAGGTCCCTATGCAGGAGGATTCCTCTCAGCTCAGCCAAAGCCCTGGCTCACTCACGCAGTCATTCAACAAACTTCCATTGGGTGTGGCTGTGTGCTGGGTGAATGATACACACGCGGCTCCTGCTCCCCTGAAACTCATGACCAAGGCACGTGACACCATCCACTGACAAAGAATCTATTGACAAACAGAATTCAGGTGAGCGCAGCTCGGGAGAGAGGGAAGGAAACGGAGCTGCCTGGGTGGATGTCAGAGGAACTTAAACTTCCATATTAAAAAGAAATACGTTCAAACCTCACACAGATCAAAATTCTAGTAGTTCAAAGGACAGGCAGTGAGAAGTTTCCTTCCCACCTCGATGTCTAGCACCTGGTTATCCCCAAGAGCATCAGCCCTCAATGGAGGTGATGTCGCCCCGAAGGGGGTGAAAACTGGTTCTGGGGGGCAGGCAAAAAGTCTGTTCTTATGTATAAAGTGCAGAGACACATGAATACATAAACAGATATACAGTGGATCTGTGGTATAAAAATTTAATGGGGGGGCAACCAGGAAAAAAATCTAAAAATAATTGCTCCTTAGGGAGTAATAATGAAATAAAGCTTGATAAATCATTCTCTTTTTAAATTATTTATTTATTTTTGTCAGTTACAGTTAACATTCAATATTATTTTATACTAGTTTCAGGTGTACAGTATAGTGGTTAGACATTTATATAATTTATGCAGTGATCCCCCCGGTTAGTCTAGTACCCACCTGGCATCATACATAGTTGTTACAACATTATTGACTATATTCCCTGTACTGTACTTTACATCCCCACGACTATTTTGTAACTACCAATTTGTACTTCCTAATCCCTTCACTTTTACACCTAACCCCCCAACCATCAGTTTGTTCTCTGTATCTATGACTTTGTTTCTGTTTTGTTTATTCATTTAGTTTGTTCTTTAGATTCCACATATAAATGAGATCATATGGTATTTGTCTTTCTCTGTCTGACTTATTTCACTTAGCATAATACCCGCTAGGTCCTTCCATGTTGTCACTAATGGTAAGATATCATTCCTTTTTATGGCCGAGTAACATTCCATTGAATAAATGTACCATATCTTCTTTATCCAATCGCCTATTGATGGGCACTTAGGTTTCTTCCATGTCTTGGGTATTTTAAGTAATGCTGCAGTGAACATAGTGGTGCATTTATTTTTTTGAATGAGTGTTTTGGATTTCTTTGGCTAAATACCCAGAATTGGAATTGCTGGGTGATAAGGTAGTCTTATTTTTAATTTTTTGAGAGACCTTTGTACTGTTTTCCATAGTGACTGCACCGATTTGTAACCCCACCAACTGTGCACGAGGGTTCTCTTTTCTCCACATCCTTGCCAACACTTGTTTGTTTATCGATGATAGCCATTCTGACAGGTGTGAGGTGATAGCTCATTGTGGTTTTTATTTGCATTTCTCTGATGATCAGTGATGTTGAACATCATTTTGTATGTCTATTGGCCATGTGTATGTACTCTTTGGAGAAATGTCTATTCAGGTCCTCTGCCCATATTTAATATGATTTATTTTTATGTTAAGTTGTATGAGTTTTAAAAATAAATTTTGGATATTAACCCCTTATCAAATGTATCATTGGTGAATATCTTCTCCCATTCAGTAGACTGTCTTTTCGTTTTGTTGGTGGTTTCCTTTGCTGTGCAAAACCTTTTTAGTTTGATGTGATCCTGTTTATTTTTTATTTTGTTTCTCTTGCCCGAGGAGATAAATCAGAAAAAATATAAGAGGAACATCAGAGAGTTTACTGCCCATGTTTTCTTTTAGGAGTTTTATGGCTTTGGGTCTTACATTTAAGTCTTTAATTCATTTTGAGTTTATTATTTTATATGGTGTAAGTAGGTGGTCCATTTTCATTTTTTTGCATTTGTCAGTCCAGTTTTCCCAGGACCATTTATTAAATAGCCTGTCTTTACCCCACTGCCTATTCTTGCCTCCTTTGTCATAGATTAAATAACCATATAGGCATGGGTTTATTTCTGGGATCTCTGTTCTCTTCCACTGATCTACGTGTCTGTTTTTGTGCTAGTACCATGCTATTTTGATTGTTATAGACTTGTAGTATAGTTTGATATCAGATAGGGTGATACCTCCAATTTTGTTCTTCTTTTTCAAGATCACTGTGACTATTTGGGGTCTTTTGCAGTTCCATATAAATTTTAGGATTATTTATTCAAGTTCAGTGAAAAATGCCATTGGAATCTTGATAAAGATTGCATTGAATCTATAGATTGTTTTGGGTAATATGGACATTTTAATGATGTTAATTTTTCCTATCCATGAGCATAGTACATGCTTCCATTTATTTGTATCTTCTTCGATTTCTTTCTTCAGTGTCTTATAATTTTCTGAGTACAGGTCTTTTATCTCCTTGGTTAAAATTATTCCTAGGTATTTTTTTTTGATGCAACTGGAAATGAGATTGTTTTCTTAATTTCTCTTTCTGACAGTTCATTATTAATGTATAAAAATGGAACCAATCTTCTTAAATTTATTGAGACTTGTTTTGTGGCCTAACATGTGGTCTACCTTGGAAAATGTTCCATGTGCACTTGAGAAGTATGTATATTCTGTTGCTTTGGGGTGAAATGCTGTAAAAATATCAATTAAATCCAGCTGGTCTAAAGTGTCATTTAAGGCCACTGTTTCCGTGTTGGTTTTCTGTCTGGAGGACCTGTCCATTGGTGACAATGGGGTGTTGAAGTCCCCTACTACGATAGTGCTACTGTTGATCTCTGTGTTTATGTTTATCAATATCTGTTTTACATATTTAGGAACTCCTATGTTGGGTGGATAGATGTTTACTAGGGTTATGTCCTGTTGTTGAATCGATCCCTTTATTATTATGTAGTGCCCTTCTTTGTGTTTTATTGTAGTCTTCATTTTAAAGTCTATTTTTTCCGAGATAAGTATTACTACTCCAGCCTTATTCTCATTTCCATTTGTGTGAAATATCTTATTCCATCCCTTTTACTTTCAGTCTGTGTGTGTCTTTTTTTTTTAAAGATTTTTATTGGGGAATTGGGGGGATGGGAACAGCGCTGGGGAATTGGGGGAAGGGGAACAGACAAGTTGTTGTCGTTTTGTTCTTCAGTCTAGTTGTGGAGGATGTTGCTTCACTGGCCCAAGTTGGCACCATCATTGCGCTCTTCCCAGGCGAGGAAG
>NW_017731852.1:181977-186002 GCF_001890085.2 Hipposideros armiger | reverse complement strand
AAAAAATGCAACCAATTTCTGAATATTAATCTTGTATCCTGCTATGGTACTGAATTCATTCATCAGTTCTAATAGTTTTTTGGTAGGATCTTTAGGGTTCTCTGTAGTATCATGTCATCTGCAAATAATGACAGCTTTGCTTTTTCCTTTTCAACTTGGATGCCTTTTTTTTCTTTTCCTTGTCTGATTGCTGTGGCTAGGACTTTTAACACTATGTTGAATAAAAATGGTGAAAGTGGGCATCCTTGTCTTGTTCCTGGTCTTAAGGAGAACGCCTTTAGCTTTTTCTTGTTGAGTATAATGTTAGCTGTCGGTTTGTTGTACACAGCCTTTATTATGTTGAGATATGTTCTCTCTATTCTCACTTTGCTGAGAGTTTTTTTTTTTATCATAAATGAATGCTGGATTTTGTGAAATGCTTTTTCTGCTTTATTGATATGATCATGTGATTTTTATCTTTGGTTGTATTTCTGTGGTTTCAGTTGTTACTTTTCCTCTTTCATTTTTGATTTTATTTATTTGGGCCCTCTCTCTTATTTTCTTGATAGGTCTGGTTAAAGGTTTATCAATTTTGTTTCTCTTTTTAAAGAACCAGGTCTTGGTTTTATTTATCTTTTGTATTTTTTTAAAACTCTATTTCACTTATTTTTACTCTGATCTTTATTATTTCCTTTCTTCTACTCACTTTGGGCTTTGTTTGCTTTTTTTTCTAGTTCCTTTAAGTGTAAGGTTAGAGTGTTTATTTGAGATTTTTCTTGTTTCTTGAGGTAGGCCTGTATTGCTATGAATTTCCTTTTTAGAACTGCTTTTGCTGTGTCCCATAGATTTTTTGGTCATTGTATTTTCATTTTTATTTGCCTGAAAGCATCTTTTGATTTCTTCCTTGATTTTGTTGTCGACCTATTCATCATTTAGTAGCATGTTCTTTAGCCTCCATGTGTTTGTATGTTTTTCAGTTTTTTTCTTGTAATTGATTTCTACTTTCATACCATTGTGGTCAGAGAAGAACACTTGATATGATTTCAGTCTTCTTAAGCGTATTGAGAGTTGTTTTATGGCCTAACATATGATCTATCTAGGAAAATGTTCCATGTGCACTTGAGAAGAATGTATATCCTGATGCTTTGACGTGAAGTGCTCTAAAAATATCAATGAAATCCATGTAGTCTACAGTGTCATTTAAGGCTGCTGTTCCTTATTGACTTTCTGTGAAGATCTGTCCATTGGTGTCAACGGGGTGTTAAAGTCCCCTACTATGATTTGTATTACTGTTGATCTCTCCTTTTATATCAGTCAATATTTGCTTTATATACAGAGGGTGCCAAAAGAAATGTATACACATTTTAAGAAAGGAAAAAACAGTATTAAAATTGTAATACTCAATATATACCAATAACAAAATGAATACAAGTCATGTGTATACATTTTTTTGGCACCCTCCAGTATTTAAGTGCTCCTATGTTGGATACATAAGTGTTTATAAGGGTTATATCCTCTTGTTGGATTGATTCCTTTATTATTATGTAATGTCCCTCTTTGTCTCCGATGATAGATAGCCTTTATTTTGAAGCCTATTTTGTCTGATATAAGTATTGCTACTCCAGCTTTTTTTCCATTTCCATTCTCATGAAACATCTTTTTCCATCCTTTTACTTTCAGTCTGTGTGCATCTTTCAATCTGAAGTAGGTCTCTTGTAGACAGCATATGCATGGGTCTTGTTTTTCTATCCATTCAGCTACCCTATGTCTTTTGATTGAAGCATTTAATCCATTTACATTTCAAGTAATTATTGATAGATACATAGTTATTGTCAGTCATTTTATTATTCATATTTATTTTCTCCCCCCTTCTCCTTAAAGAAGTCCTTTTGTCATTTCTTGTAATACTGGTTTAGTGGTGATGAACTCCTTTAGCTTATCTTGTCTGAGAAGCTCTTTATTTCTCCTTCAATTTTAAATGATAGCCTTGCTGGGTAGAGTAGTCTTGATTGTAGTTCTTTGCTTTTTATCACTTTGAATATCTCATGCCAGTCCCTTCTGGACTGCAAAGTTTCTGTTGAGAAAGCAGCTGACAGTCTTATGGGAGCTCCCTTTTAAGCAACTAGTTGCCTTTCTCTTGCAACTTTTAGGATCTCTCTTTGTCTTTAACCTTTGCCATTTTAATTATAATATGTCTTGGGCCTATTTGGGTTCACCTTGTTTGGGACTCTCTGCACTTCCTGGGCTTGTATGTCTACTTCCTTCACCAGGTTAGGAAAATTTTTAGTCATTATTTCTTCAAATAGGTTCTCAATCCCTTGCTTTCTCTCTTCTCTTTCTGGTACTCCTATGATGCAAATGTTGTTACAGTTGATGTCCCAGAGGTCTCTTAAACTATTTTCATTTTTTAAATTCTTTTTTTTTTTTTTTTTGCTATTCTGATTAGGTGTTTTCTGCTCCCTTGTCTTCCAAATTGCTGATTCAGTCCTCTGCTTATCTGTTCTGCTGATGAGTCTTTCTCATGCATTCTATTCTTCATTTATTGTATTCTTCATTTCTGACTGGTTCTTTTTAAAATAAAGTTTCTATGTCTTTTTAAGTTTACTGTCTCTTTGTTGAAGTTCTCACTGAGTTAATCTATTCTTCCCTTAATTTCATCGAGCCATATAATTTCATATAACCATTATTATGAACTCTGTATTTGGTAGGTTGCTTTTTTCCATTTCATTTAGCCTTTTTCTAGCGTTTTCTCCTGTTGTTTCATTTGGGACATATTTCTTTGTTTCCTCATTTTGGCTGCCTCTCTTTGTTTTTATATACTAGGTAGATCTTCTATGTCTCCCAGTCTTGGCCAGGTGGCCTTATGTAGTAGGTTCCCTGTGGAGCCCAGTGGCACATTCTCTCTGATCATTTATGCTGGGTGCCCGAGGAGTTTCCCTTGTGTGGGTTGTGTATTATAGTTGAGCCTTGATTACTGTTGGCATGTCAGTGGGTGGGATTAACCCTCAGGCTGACTGGCCGTGGGGTTTGGCCACGTCCTCAGCTCACAGGATGTTATACTAGGTGCTTACCCCATGGAACAGGATTCGCCCCAGTGGGCTGTGGTGCCTGCTTAGACTATCCTTTGGGTATGCTGCTTGTGGGGCTAACTGGGTGGTGTTTTGCTGTGGTCTGAACCTGATCTCCAGATATGTTGGTTCTGGGGCTTCATGGGAGGGCCTCCGGTGCAGGCCCATGTCAGCCACTACCTATGACTAGCTGGGGACTAGCTGGTAGGAGCTACAGAGCAATCCATGGTTGGTCACTCACTCCCTGTGCTGGACCTGGAAGTGCATGGGAAAGGCCACGCTGTGAACCAAGGATGGCTACCACCAGTACTGGGTCTGGGGTAGTTATGCAAAAACCCCAGGGCACCCTGAGGCCTGCTGCCACCTGCTGGCTCCAGTAAGGCTCACCCACTGGTAGAGCCTCATGTGGTATGCAAGTTGGGTGGGGTGGGGTCCCAGGGAGTCACCAGGGTGGAGCAAGTGGAGTTCACCAGGCCAGTGCAGATTCAGATTTGGCCATGTGGGGGGAGGGCTCAACACAGAAAAGGTTCTTTCTGCCTCCTGGCTGCATGGGAGGAGGACTCAATACAATGGTGCTGTCCCTCTAGCCTTCGCCCTGAGGCCACACAACTCAGTCTCTCCTTGTATGTCTCTGGTGCCTCCTGAGCCACTGTTCCTCTGTGAAAGCTGAGGGTTAGTGCTTACGAGCAAGTGAGTCTGTGTGTGGGCTTTTTAAGAGGATGTCTGGGTTTTCCACAACCTTCTGTCTCACCAGATGGTTGGAATCCCCGCTTTTTAACAGCCAGATGTTGTAGAGGCTCCTTTTCCTGGCACTAGTACTCTGGGTTGGGGTGCCCAGTGTGAGGCTTGTGTCCCTCCCAGAGATTTTCCAGGCATTTAAAAAAATATACCGTATTTGCCAGCGTATAAGACGATTTTTTGGCCCTGAAAAATATGCCTCCAAGTGGGGGGTCGTCTTATACGCCAGGTACACTTCAG
>NW_017731852.1:166897-181157 GCF_001890085.2 Hipposideros armiger | reverse complement strand
GCCCAGTCGTCTTATACGCCGGCAAATACGGTATCTACATATCCATTTGCTCTTATTTTTACATAAATGGTAACACACCACCTGGATCTTTCTTTGTTTCACTTAGAATGTACCTTGGGGATCATTCCATGTCAGTGAACACAGTGCACTGCTTCCTTTTTCACAGCTGCACAGTATTCCTCTATGTTTGAATGAAATATATTTAATCTGTTTTCATGGACCAGCACACAACTTTGGAAATACATACGTTGTTGTGTGTGCTCCAGTGTACATTGGATAGTGGCATTTATGTCATTTCACATACAAGTGATTGTATCTGAAGGAGAAGTTCACAGAACGGCACTAGCTGGGTCAGTAAGTCTGTGCATTTATCGTTTAAGTAGATATTGCCACTCGTCTTGTGTAGGGTTATCACCAATTTCCTTCCTCATCCTCAAGGTAAGAGAGTGCCAGTTTCCTCATCAACTTGGGATGTTAGCAATCATTTGATCTTTGCCAATCTGAATGGTTAAAAAAGGTATTGCAGTATAGTTTTAATGTTCATTTCCCCTGTGAGGTTGAGAATCTTCTCCTGTGACCAAGAGTCATTTGTCTTTCTTTCTGGACTGTTGTAGTATTTTTCTTATTGATTGTTTTTAAGAGCTTTTTATATATTATGTGTTATGAGGTATAGTTTACTCTGTTTATTTGTCCTTTAAAAAATTATTTATTTTATTTTTTAAATCGCCATTTATTTTGACCTTGTTCAAGGTGATTTTTACCTTGCAGATTTTTTTTTGGGGGGGATGTTTACATGAAGTTAACTATTTTAATCATTCCTTTTATGGCATCTGAGCTTTGTTTTATACTGAGAAGGGGGCTACCTTTGAAAAGATGGGAGGTGGGAAGGGAATAACAGGTGCAAAGGTCCTCAGGTAGGCAAGGGGTTTAGTATGTGTATTAGTCAGGGTTCTCCACAGAAACAGAAATAATAAAATGCATATGTAGAGAAAAAAAGATTTATTGTAGGAAATTGACCATGTGATTGTGGAGGTTGACAAGTCCAAAATCTGCAGAGTAGGCCGGCAGGCTGGAGACCCAGAAAGAACTGCAGTTTGAATCAAAAGGCAGTTTGCTGACATAGGTGCTTCTTCCTAGGGTGAGTGAAGTCTTTGCTCTATTATGGCCTTTGACTGAATAGATGAGGCCCACATTATGGGGAGTAACTTGTTTTACTTAAAGTCTACTGATGTAAATGTTAGTCTCATCTAAAAATATCTTCACAGCAACATCTAGACTTGTGTTTGATCGAATACCTGGGAACCTGGCCTAGCAAGTTGACACATGAAATTAACCATCACAATTCCACCCCTTGTCAAGTTGGCTCACACACATCTCCCTAAACCATACTTTTGCAGTACATGATGTGGGGCTCCTGCTCCTAGTACTGTTCCCAGAGGACCCAGCAAGACAGGAAGAAACACAGCAAGGTCAAGATGGAGCCCTGTATCCACATGAAAAGAGCAGATCCCAAGTGTGTGTGTGTGTGTGTGTGTGTGTGTGTGTGTGTGTGTGTGTGTGCGCGCTCATGGGGGGACCAGGGTCTCTGGTGCTTTCAGTGCTCTGGGTAGGGAGTGACAGGCAGGGAGTACAGAGGCTTACCCACGACTCCTGGGATGAGGTGAAATTTCTAACAACAGACTTGAAGTAGGGAGCTCCCCATTCTTGGGAGTGTGCAAATGGGAGGGGCACATGTCCCAAGGCTTGTAGAGAAAATTTCTCCCCCAGGGAAAGTTTGGAGCTCGGGGAACCTTAGTCTGGTCTAAATGAAAGTCCACCCAGCAGCCCAGGGATAGCAGGGGTTTTTGCATCCTCCTCACATCCTGTAGCATCAGAGGCTCAGCCTGACCCACATCCCCTCTGTGAGTGTGTGTGAGTGGCAGTGCCCTTGCACCAAAGTGTGGGGTGGGTCTCACTTGAGATCTGGGATGATGGTTGGCTGCAGTCATTGGGGCTGTAAATTTGATTCGGCCCTCTGCGCCTTGAGCTTGGGGATGCTGCCTCCTGGTGGGAAGAATGAGAAGTTCCCCTCACGACCCTGTAACCTTCTAATAGATTCTACAGATTGAGGCTGCTGCTGGGTGGGGAGGTGTGGCCAAGGGGCGTCCAACCCTGCATGTTTGTGACCTGCAGATCTTGGCCTGACTGTGAGGCCATCCCCCACAGAGAACCACTCGCTGGCCAGGAATAGGACTGGAGGCCCTGTCCAGTCCCCTGGACACAGAGGGACAAAGTGGGTAGGGATAGTCAGGGCTCTCACCTACCTCCATTGTCTGATGGTAGAGGTTGGCACTCTCTTACCTTGAGGATGAAGAAGAAAATTGGTAGAAATCATATGCAGGATAAGTTGCAATGTCTACTTAATCGACAAATGCACACACCTTTTGACCCAGCTATCGCACTTCCAGGAACTTCTTCTTCAGATAGCGTGGGCTCAATGTTTCACAAACAAATGAATTTCCATTCTGGAAAATTCCTGCATAACAATTGTGCCGACAGGTAAGTCAGGGAAGACTCAGGAGAGAGAGAGAGAGACAGAGAGAACCTGTGAGAGAGGCTCAGTAAATACTGACTGGTTGAAGGACTAAAGGAATGAATGGTTCCTTGGACTGGGAGAGGAGAGGACCCAATGTGAACATGAATAAGCTCTGGCCTCTTGTGCTTATTTCATTGATAAACTGGGGGGATGTGTCCAGGCTTCTGTCCAAGGTCAGGGCATTCACTGGGCGTTCACAGCGTGAAGGCAGAGAGGCCTGCCTGCAGCCTGGGCCCAGGGTGACCTAGGATGAAGGCAGAAGCAGGAGAGGGACCCAGGGAGCCCCGTGGGGAGAATGCCCAGCCTCCCGGTTCTGAGAGGATGGACTCCCGTTCCAGGCCTCTGCAGGGACAGGCTGGGGTGGGACAGGACTTGTAGGGCATCCCCAGGGCAGGTCCCAGAGAAAGCTCCTGGGGCGTGTGGCAGGAACAGGCTGAGTGAGGTCTTGGGAGATGGAGTGAACTTGAAATGAACTGTTAGGGAGATAAACCAAGGACAAACAGCCCCTTGGGACCTGTGTGAGGTTGAGGCGAGGGAGCCGCACCTGGGGTGTCTGGCCCGGGGTCATGGTGGGCTGGGCAGTCCTCGGAAATCACTGCTTGTTGGTGTCTCAATGAATGGGATGGGGCTTGGGGGTGGTCCTGGGGGAGGGTTCTGGGGAGTCTGAAAACCTAAGGGTGGGGTGTCCTGGATTCAAGGGGCTGAGGAATGGGGTCAGGAAGTGCACTGTGAGAGAGGACATGCAGGAGAATTCCTGGGCAGATGCAGGGCAAGGGGGTGGACTGTGAGCAGTGGGGATCATCCTCGGGGTTTGGGGTCTCAGAACATGGTATTCTTTGGGCGTCTGGATGGGGGACAGGTTTGGGAGCACTGGATGGAAGGAAGGAGTCTAGGGGAACAAATCATGCCAGGGTGGCAGAGTTTTTGGGGAGGATGGAATTGGCAGATGGTCTGTGGATACTGGGGTATCCTTCAGTGGGCTATTATTGTAGAAAGAGAACTCTTGAGGAAAAGAGCATGGATCTTTATGGTGGATGTGGGGTTTCAGCACTTGTGAGGGGGATCCTGGGGTTGCTCAGAACATGAGGGTGTCAGACAAGTTTGGATAATCAGACAGGGGAAACCAATGAGGAGGTGGACTTGGGGTGCTCAGAAACAGGGGTGTTTTGACAAGTGGATTTTGGGGGGTAAGTTTGTGGGGATTTGAAATAGGGATCAGATTATGAGGGTAGACCTAGGGGCTGGACACTCATGGAAAAATTCTGGGAGGGGGCCTGGAGCACCCTGTGCAGGTCCTTAGAAAAGAACAGGTTATGGGGACATGGTGGGGGGTCCTTGAGGAACATAGCAAGGGGGTGAATCGGGGGACTTAGCACCCAGGGGAATCTTGGGGGCGCTATAGCAAATTTAACATCATGGGGGTGATACTAGGGGGTCCAAAATTTGGCAATGTCTTGGAAGTGGTCTTGGGTGTGGTCCCAAGCTGAGAGTGCCTTGTGGGGCACGGATCATGGGAGATGGGTTTGACAGGGTTAGGGATCTGTGTCAGGGTGGGTCCAAGTATGGACTGGACTGGCCCTGGTGTTGGGAGCCATGCAGGCTGGCTTTAGTGATGCATTACTTGTTTTCCATCTTGTTTTGCTCCTTTTTGCACCTGGAGGATGTTTACTTAACACTGAGGTACGTGGTGAGTACGGCCAGTTCCTTGGGAGACACAGAAGATACATTGCTATCTGGGTTAATGGAAGGAAGTGTTCTGGGAGGCTTACCCCCTAAGGTCTCCCTGACCTTTAAAGTATCTAGTAGATAGTTAATGATCTACTTTTGAAGGAGATAATGCATGTTAATCCCTTCTGTTTTGCAGTACCCTGGATGTACATAAGGATGTTGGAAAATAAACTCGGGGCTTCAGTATTTACTGGAGTCCTCCTGGTAACTCTCTCTTCTGTCTCTTTTTTAGTCATAACGCCTCCCCTCGGGACTGTTCGATCTTATCGTCTGGCTCCGATAACCTGGCGCCCGAACAGGGACCTGAAGGTAAGTCTTTTTGTGTGCTCTCAGGGCGGATAGGAGTCTGCCGTAGATGCCTAGGACCCCCTGCATAAAGATAGGTAGGTAAGAAGGCAGAAACTGAGTGACCATGAGTCAAATAAAATTATTAACTTGGTTCACTGCTCTCTTGCAGCCAGAGGTTTAAAGGTTGGAACCTCTCAGACAGCTCGTTTTCTACACTTTGTACAGGAGGAGAGAACAGTTAATGTAGATACCTGGAATAAAGTAGGAGAAGAATTAAAGTTATATTATAATAATAACAGACCAGAAAAGGTCCCAGTAGATGCCTTTTCCTTCTGGAATTTAATTAAAGATATGCTTATTCTGGAGGCTGCACCCACAGCACCTCCTGACGAACATACGCTACTTTTATCTCCTGCTCAGTCTAAAACCAATTTGGCCTTTTCTGCTAAAAAAGTTACTGAGTCAGATGATAAGGGTGAAGAGCTCTGTCCTCAGGATGCCATAGATTTAGAAGAGGAGGCAGCCAAATATAATCAAGAGGACCCGTGGGATTTTCCCATTACCAAATTAGAAAATAAGGGCCCCGGCCCTCCAAAATATTCAGCCAATGGCTTCTTATCACAGACATTAAGGGGTAAATTAAGATCTATTAATATCATATATTACATTGCAAAAGCTTATGCTTTTCAAGGTTATAAAAAATATTCCTACCAGACAGCCTGACATCACCAAATAATGGGGACTCTGGCAACTTCGCTTTAAATTCAGTAACAAAAGATTTCAATTAGATGGGTCATCTTAAATCTTGTAATAAATGTTCCAAACTCCTAGCAGATATTGATGGGAAAAAAATTTAAAAACCACCCAGTATCTTAATTTTAAGTAACTTTCAATATAATTTTAAGTATACTTAATCTTTAGGCATTTTTAAGTATAAGGTTAAGTATAATTAATCTTTAGGTATTTTTAAGTATAAGGTTAAGTATAATTCATTTTAGGTATTTTTAGGTATAAGGTTAAGTATAAAAATAAGGTCAAATATACTAGCTTTTAGGTATTTTTAATTATAGGGCTAAGTTTAATTAATATTAGGTAATGTTAAGTATACGGTAGTCAATTTTAAGGTTCATAAAATTTGTTTAATTGTAGGTATTTTTAAGTATAAGTAAGTAACATTAAGTAACTTTAGGTGTACTTAAAATTCTTTACAACGTCTTTATAATGGACAATTTTATCTAACAAGGACTAGATTCGGTCCTTGTGGGGGAAGGAATGTCTATGTTTCTTCCTAGGAATACAGGACAAAGGAAAAAAAGACATACTGACAATAGGACACTCACCTATGTATAAACATTGGAATCCTAACTTGTGCCAATCTAAGGCCTTGATAAAATGGAAGGAGTTGTTAACCGGTACCTGAAAAGGACTGGATATATTATTAACACAGGGGAGAGGGTATGCTTGTATATTTCCACAGGACGCAAACACTCCAATTTGGATTCCAGATCGTCTAATCCGGCCTTGTGTCTCGCCACCCGAGCCCGCCTCCAGTACAGCGCCCCAGACCACTGATGCCCACCTCGTCTCCTTCGTTTGGGATTGAGCCTCTTCTTCAGCCACTCAGCACCCTCACACTCCACGATCCTTATGTTTTTCCTTATGGTTACTCGCCAAAGTATTTTCAGTATTGTTCATAATAATTCTCTGTTCAATGTCTCATGTACAAAACATGTTATCAGTTCCTGTGTATCCCCTGCCACAAATCTTGTAACATTGCTTATTGTACAATAACACCCCTAGTTGCTCATACCAGTTAAGCTAGACTCTCTTTGTTATAAAGACCCAGAATTGCAAGTTCTTTAGACAGTTACTAATTCTTTAGTCAGATCTAAATGTATAGTTACAGAACTCATTCTAGAAATTACTGCTTTAATAGCTATTATAGGATCCTACCTCCACAGTTCAATGCAGCTCAAGCTGCCTCTAAGTTTGTTGAAATGATGAGAAACTCTTTACCCTTTGTGCCAAATATTATCCATTCTGTTATAGCGTTTCTTGCATTGGGCCTGTGTGTCTGTTTGGTTCTGTGCCTACTCCCCGTCCTCATTAGATGTTTCATCAATAGGATGTTGGAAATTCAAGCCGATAGCCATAAGATTAAGCTTAGGGCGATGCCTTAAGACTAGCCACTTGTTTATTTGCTCCATTCCCCCCAAACTTAGCAAGGGCTGGTTAGCCAACGACGGGTAAGATCTGCTCTAGCCCATCCAACCTAAGACAGGCCCTGGTCGCCAGAGGACCAGATGCCCATGACGGGTAAGGATGGAACCTAGAAAGGACGCCTAAGACAGGCACAGTCGCTTGCTCTCACCTTGGGTAGAGGTGAGTTTTAATAAATAAAAAAGGGGGAGAGACAGGACACAGCTGGGTGGATAGCAAAGACTTTACTGCCCTCGCCCTCCATCCCCCGCCCACATCAGTAGCATTTGCGGTACACGATGTGTGGCTCTTGCTCCTCGTACTGCTCCTGCAGGACTCAGCAGGACTGAAGGTGCACAGTGAGGTCAGGATGGAGTCTCCATCCACACTAGGAAATCTTGGGGCAGCTGGGCCTACAGGAAACAGTTGGCATTTTCACGGGCCAGTCCACATGAGAAGGAAGGAGGGACCTTGATGGTGACTGTCAAAATGACCACTTAGGAGAAAATTACATGGCTTTTCAGCAACTTTTTTGGTGCTGTTTTTGATGGTACAGTAGCTGAATCTGGAAGCACTGATCAATTATCCCTGTTGGACCAACTTCCATCTTCTTTATGGGCAAAATCTTCAACTGATATTGGCAGAATCCACAGTGCACTTCCTATTAAGATTCAAATTGATCCTCCAAAACCTCTGCCAAGGATTAATCAGCATCCTCTAAGTACAGAGGGCTTTCAAGGTGTATAGCCTATAATAGAAGTTGACATAACTCAGGGTCTTAGTATTCCTTGTGCTAGTCCTTGTAACACTCCTATTCTGCCTGTGAGAAAGCCAAAGGGATAAGGGTGGAGGTTTGTCCAGGACCTCCAAGAAATAAACAATGTTATTATTCCTCAACACCCTGTCGTTCCTGACCCCCATATGCTGCTAGCATCCATCCCAACTGGAAGTAAATTCTTTATAGTAATTGACTTATGCAGTGCATTCTTTAGCATCCCAGTTAAGGAAGCTAGCCAGTACCTTTTTGCATTCACTTGGGAAGGAAAGCAATTTACCTGCACTGTAATGCCTCAGGGTTTCACTGACAGCACTTCTGATTTCTCACAGATTCTGAAGACTGATTTGGACAATGTATTGGGTTGTCGGAAAAGTCATGACGTAGTTTTTCTATGTTTTTCATTGCAAAAATACGTCATGACTTTTCCGACAACCCAATAGTTTTCCCTAAAGCCTCCATCTTGTTGCAATATGTGGACGATTTACTTCTTTATTCTTCTTCTAAGGTTTCCTCACAGGATGAGAGCATCCATCTGTTAGTCTCTAAGGAAAAATTACAATTCATCCAAATTCAGGTTCGGCAGTTGGGACATCAGATACCAGAACAAGGTCTCCACCTGGACCCAGACAGGCTTCATGGTGTCCTGAGTTTCCTGAGGCCCAAAACTAATTGCCAATTGCGAGGTCTTCTTGAGTTAGTTGGCTATTGCTGGAATTGGATCCCAAATCTCTCTCTTGTGGCAAAACTTCTATATGTCCTACTAAAGAATGACAGTCCTGACCCAATTTCATGGGAAGAACAGGATGACATGGCCTTTAAAACCTTAAAGGAGAGTTGAATAAACCCACCTTCTCTTGGGCATCCTAACTATCAGATTCCCTTTTTCTTTATTGTGAATGAAAAGGAAGGACATGCCCTTGGGGTGCTCACTCAGAAACACAGGGATCACCATAGAACCCAGGATACTGTAGTCAGCAACTGGACCCTGTGGCTCAGGATACCCTTTCCCCCTTCACCTTAGATCCTTTGCGGCTACTGCCCTCCTAATTAGGGCCACAGAGAAGACTGTTGTGGGATCCCCTCCAATCATCTTTGTGCCTCATGCAGTAGAAGCTGTCCTGAATTCTCGTCACACCCAGCATCTTTCAGTCACCTTACTTCCTATGAAATCCATTTGTTAACTGCTTCCCATATAACCCTCTCACTTAATAACCTTAATCCAGCTACTTTTCTTCTTTGTGAGACTGAGGAAGCCCCTCATGACTGCCTGACACTGAAGGATTACCTCCTGACTCCTTGTCACAATTTGCAGGAGACTCCTCTAGGTAAAGCAGGTCTTTCATGGTATACAGCTGGTCCATACATAAAAAGTGAAATTGGTAAGTACTGTGCTGGTTATGCTGTTGTAATTCCTACCAAAGTCATCAAGGCAGCACCTTTGCCTCTGGCCACTTCAGCACAGCAGGCTGAGTTAGTTATATGCCTTCACTCGAACTTGCATTTTAGCAAAGGGCAAAACTGTCAACATTTACACTGACAGTATGGTATGCTTTTGGAGTGACTTACGACTTTGGAATGTTATGGAAACAATGTGGTTTCCTTCCCTCCAATGAGGGAGATCAAATTAAAAATGGTTCATATATACAGAAATTATTGGACACTATGCTTTTCCCTGATGCTTTAGCTATTATTAAGGTTCCAGGACATTCTAAACTTGATCCCTGGGAGCTAAAGGAAATCACCTTGCTGACATTTCTGTTAAGAAGGCTCCCCTTTAAGGCATCAGCTTCAGTCAAACCTCTATCATGGTTCAAAGGGATGTTTCCCCAGTTGGTAATTTAGAAAAACTGGCCAGAGAAACCCAACAATTGGCTTCAGAAGAAGAAAAACAAGATCGGAAATCCAACAATTGCTGGTTTGAAAGCTCTGGTTTGGACCAAATAACAATCCAACCCTATCAGAAACTCTACAATTCCCACTCCTGACCTGTATGTGTGTTAAACCATTGGTCCACTGACAAAATGGTAGCATTCATGAACCAATATTGGTGGGGAGATATTAACAAGGCTGCAAACAGTGCCCACCTTAGGTGTCCCACCTGTCCAAAGTACAACCCAGGGAAGCCTATTCACACTGCCCCTGGGCAGTTTAAATTGCTTAACAGACCACTTGAGGCCTGGCAAATAGATTTTATAAAGCTTCTCTCATCTCATGGATACAAGTATGCTTTAGTCATGATATGTGTGTGTTCTCACTGGACTGAAGCTTTCCCTTGCAGATAGGCTAATGTGCCGGCAGTGGCTTAAGTCCTGTTAGAGATGATTATTCCTGCTTGGGGAACTCTTGAACTCCACAGAGATCAAAGAACCCATTTCACTGGTCAAGTGCTACAAGGCTGTGCTATTTGGCCAATCCTGCAACATTTTCACTGTGCTTACCATCTTCAATCTTCAGGTTTAATTGAATGCACTAATGGCATTACTAAGACTCAATTGGCAAAATTAGTAGAAACTTTTCAAATACCTTGGCCAAAAGTGTTGCTGTTAGTCCATTTAGATCTCAGGTCTACCCATTTTGGGACTCAAACTTTCACCTTTGAGATAATTACAGTACACCCCATACATTTGGCTCCTGCCTCTTTTGATCCACAATTGGTGAAAGGAGACATACTTCAATATTGTAGAAGCTTAGTTGCTTCTCTTGAAAATAAGTTCACAACTCCTGAGGGTCTGAGGAGAGCCAAGGGTGAGAAACTTGTCCTCTACCTGTGGTCCTGGACCTTGACTTACATGAAACACACATGAGGTGATGTTAACACTGTGGGGGGCTGGGCAGGTTCTCACAAAGTGTGTCACTATGGTTGTGGGAGGGGCCAGGACATTAGAATTTATTTTGTATGAGCTCCAAGTTTTTTGACTCAGTTAAGATGAAGGGTCTTTCTGTCATTTCAAGGTTTCTCAGGCTTTGTGGCTCAAGAGAATTACAAGGTAAATTGATAAGGACTGGATCCCAGGCAGGGTCAATTGCATCTGTATATTAGGGGTTGGGGGTGGGGAAGGCATCAGTACTTTGAAACTTACAGAGGTGATTTAAATACAAAGCTAATTGTGCCCTGACAGCCTTAAAATATGGAGAAAGGTGAATTCATGACAATCAGTGAAGAAAAGTGCTAGAAGAAGTACCTGATAAACCAGTATTCTATACCCAGCAGCAACATCGCCAAAAATTAAAGGTGAAATAAAGATGTCTTCAGAAAGAAGTAAACTGAAAGATTTCATTGTTAGAAGACTTAAATTAGAGAAGATAATATAGTGAGTTCTTCAGTCCAAGGAAAATAATCCCATTGATAACTGGAAATGCAAGAAGAAATGAAGAACAATAGAAGGGATAAAACACAGATCAATATAAGTAATTTTAAAAAAAATATTTTATTGGGGAATCGGGGAAAGGGAACAGACAAGTTACTGCCCTTTAGTTCTTCACTCTAGTTGTGGAGGACATCGCTTCACTGGCCCATGTTGGTATTGTGATCATTGCGCTCTTCCCAGCTGAGGCAGATCTGTCACTGGCCATTGGATTGCCACTCACTGTGGCTCATGGCAGCTCATGCCAGCTGCTGGCCACTCACACTGGCTGCCGGCCACTCATGGTAGCTTATGGCAGCCCACTGCAGCCCCACTGCAGCCTACACCATCGCTGGCGACTCACGGCAGCCCAACTCCAGGTCAAGCTGTTGTTCACCATCTTAGTTGTAGAGGGCGCAGCGTCACTGGCTCTCATGTGGGATCTGAACCGGGGTCCTGCTGCTCAGAGCTGGCGCTCTCATGCCAACTCTTTTTTTAAAAAATTAATTTATTTTTTTATTAGTTTCAGGTGTACAACACAGTGCAATAGTTATACTTTTTACCCCACAAAGTGACAACCCTCCTCCCTCAATCTGCTGCCCTACTCCCCTGCCATATCATATGTATCTATTCCAATTCCATTGACTCCACTCCCACACTATACTCCACGTCCCGTGACAATATATATATATATATATATATATATATATATTCACTTATAGTTGACATAAAATATTATACAACATCAGCTTCAGGTGTACAGTGCAGTGATCAAGCCTCTACCCTATTCAAGAAATGGTCTCTCTAACAAGACATGTGCCCATCTGACACCCTACAAAATACTTACAACATTATTAATTATATTCCCCGAACTGTCTTTCATATCCCTGTGGCAATATTGCAGTTACCTATTTATGCTGTCTGGTCCCTTCCCCTTCTCCCTCTCCCCCTCCCCCACTAGCAACCATCAGTTTTTCCTCTATATCTCTGAGACTATTTCCGTTTACTTTGCTCGTTCATTCAGTTTTTTAGATTCCACATATAAGTGAGATCATATGGTATTTGTCTTTCTCTGNTAAGTGAGATCATATGGTATTTGTCTTTCTCTGACTGACTTATTTCACTTAACATAATGGTCTCTAGGTCCATCCATATAGTTGCAAATGGTAAAATTTCATTCTTCTTTATAGCGGAGTAATACTCCATTGTATAAATGTACCACAGTTTCTTAATCCAGTCGTCTACTGATGGGCATTTTGGTTGTTTCCAAGTCTTGGCTATTGTAAATAGCGCTGCAATAAACATAGGGATGCATGGGGCCGGCCGAGTGGCACGTTGGTTAAGAGCTGGCTTGGGACGCCAGCTCTGAGCAGCAGGACTCCGGTTCGGATCCCACATGGGGGCCAGTGACACTGCCCTCTACAGCTAAGATGGTGAACAATAGCTTGACCTGGAGCTGGGCTGCCGTGAGTCACCGGCAACGGTGTAGGCTGCAGCCCCTGCTGCAGTGGTATGCCATAAACTACCGTGTGTGGTTGGCAGCCAGCATGAGCGGCTGGCAGCCAGTGTGAGCTGCCAAGAGTCGCTGTGAGTGGCCATCCAGAGGCCAGAGACTGATCTGCCTCACCCGGGAAGAGCGCAATGATGGTGCCAACCTGGGCCAGTGAAGCAACATCCTCCACAACTAGACTGAAGAACAAAACTTCAGCAACTTGTCAGTTCCCCAATAAAATCTTTAAAAAACCCCCAAAACAATAGATAGCAGAATAGACAGACACTGTGCCAACTACCTCCCAGGATCACAACAAAATTACAAATAATTTATAAGATATTCAACCTCGGAAGTTCCCTGGACCCTAGATGAACAGAACCTCTAAATGAATGACTTAAAGAGGAGGCCACATCGAGTCCGGTAAGAGGGGTGGAGACTAGAGAGGGCAAACCCCATGAGGGACACCTCAGCAGTGGGGAGGCTTCTCCAGTTGGGGTGAGACCCGCCGGCCCCACACCATGCTCACCACCCCAGAGTTATGTTGCTGGGAAGAGGAGTTCTATGATAGCTGGAAGGAGAAAATAGTGAGGACTCTCTTTGCTCGGCTCGGTGAGGCTGGGGGCGTCTGGAGAAACAGTGGAGCCGGCAAACCGACTTGCTCGCTCGTGAGCACTCACCCGGTTCCTCGTGGAGGGAGTGGCTTTGCGAGCGGGGCCCAGGAGCCTCCGGGAAGGACTGATCTGAGTGCCTTTGGCTCGGGAGCTGGAGGTTTGTGAACCCATTGTTCCCCTGGTGTGGAGCTCCGCGCGGGTGGTGCACAGGGGGGCGCCATTTTTTCAGGGCTGGGCCCTCCCACAGAGGCTCAGGTCTGGGACTACATTGGTCTGCTGGAATTGGCACAGGAGTGCCTGTGTGCATGTGTGCATGCGCATGCGGCCTTGGATCCCCACCGTCCATACTGTTTGTGCTGCGTAGCCAGGGAAATGCCGGGCAAGTGTGCTCCGACTACAACAGACCTGGAAGTGCGCGACTCGCCTTAGGTCCCTGATTTCCACACTGCGCGTGCAGAGTTGTCTTGGTGGTAATTGGCTGTCGGGCTGCTCAGCCTGATCTTTGAGCGGCTGATTGGGACAGGCCGAGACAGGGAGTTTTCCTGGGAGTGTAGGGCCACAAGCTGTGTGCCTGTGTGATTCAGCCGGGGCTTTCTGGGTGAGTTTGTGAGGGCTGGCTGCCGATGCAGGAGTGCATGCTGTTCTGACTTGGTAGGGGCCACTGACCACACCCTGTGGTGCCTTGGGGGCCTGCTCCGCCCACCTAGAGCTGTGTTGCCAGGGTCACCCTGAGCCCTTGGTCCCTAGCTCCTACCTCTGCAGACCACAGAGGGTTTTTTGCAGCAGCAGACAGCCTGCAACAACCTGTCAGGAATTTTGGTGGTGAGCACAGTTCCAAAGCACACAGCAACTAATTGTGGGAAGCTTACTTCAAGTCTAGAGGGAGGTCGGTGCATGACGCACTGAGCCCTTCCCCCAGCAGCTGGTGCTGAGTCACCCAGAATCTATTGCTGAGCAAGTGGTCTGCAGTGCAGATTACAGTGGGCAGAGAGCCCCTCCCTTTTTTTTTTCTTTCCCTCTTTCTCCTTTTTTTTTCCTTTCTTTCTAGGTGATCTAATACATTGAAGCAATCAGAGCGACAGCCAGAATGAAGAAACAAAGAAACATGTCCCAAGTAAAAGATCAGAAGAAACCTCAAGAAATGCAACTAAATGAAACAGGTATCCAACCTTTCAGAGACAGAGTTTAGAACACTGATGATAAGAATGTTTCAGGAACTTAAGGAGGACATAAAGAAGGATACAG
>NW_017731852.1:161043-162054 GCF_001890085.2 Hipposideros armiger | reverse complement strand
TCTAAAAAACTGAATGGGCGAGGAAAGTGAACAGAGGTGGTCTCAGATGTGGGGGTGCAGTTGATGGCTGTTGGTTGGGGGGAAGGGGGGGCTGGACAGCATAAATACGCAGCTGCAGTGTTGCCCTGGGGGCGTGGGGGACGGTTCGGGGAATGTAATTGATGATGTTGTGAATGTTTTGTGGGGTGTCGGGTGGTCACATGTCTTGCATCATGGATTGGGGGGAGGCTTGATCGTTGCGCTGTGCACCTGAGGCTGATGTTGTGTAGTGTTGTATGTCAACTATGATTGACTATATATATGTATATGTGCATGGTCATGGGGCGTGGAGTGGAGTGTGGGAGTGGAGTCAGGGGATTTGTAATAGATATGTATGATAGTGGGGGGAAATGGGGCGGTGGATTGGGGGAGGGGAGCTGTCACTTCGAGGGGTAAAAAGTATAACTATTGCACTGTGTTGTACAGCTGAAACTAACTCTAAAAAATGTGTATTTCATAATAAAGAAACCAAAAAAATATAGGGGTGCATAAATTTTTTCGAATTAGTGTCTTGGGTTTCTCTGGATAGATACCCAAGAGTGGAATTGCTGACTCATACGGTAGTTCCATTTCCAGTTTTTTGAGATACCTGCATACTGATTTCCATAATGGCTGCACCAATCTGCAGTCCCACCAACTGTAATCAGGGTTGCCTTTTCTCCACAACTTCGCAAGCACTTGTTGTCTGTTTATTTATTTATTTATTTAAACAAATACCTCAAATTTTTTTAAATATATTTTTTTAATTGGGAAATTGGTGGGGGTGGGAACAGCGCTGGGGAATTGGGGGAAGGGGAACAGACAACATGCTGTCCTTTTGTTCTTCAGTCTAGTTGTGGAGGATGTTGCTTCACTGGCCCACGTTGGCACCATCATTGTGCTCTTCCCGGGCGAGGCAGATCAGTCGCCGGCTTCTGGACGGCCGCTCACTGCGGCCCAGCTCCAGGTTGAGCTGTTGTTCAGCATCTTAGT
>NW_017731852.1:156088-158716 GCF_001890085.2 Hipposideros armiger | reverse complement strand
ATTTCCTTCCTTGTACTCCCTTTGGGCTTGTTTTGCTGTTCTTTCTCCAGTTCCCTTAGGTGTAAAGATAGTCTGTTGATTTGAGATTGTTCTTGTTTCTCTAGATAGGCCTGCAATGGTATGAATTTCTCTCTTAGGACTGCTTTTGCTGCATCCCATAGATTTTGGGTTGTTGTTCTCATTTTCGTTTGTCTTGAGATAGCTTTTGACTTCTTCCTTGATCTCAGTTTTGACCCACTCGCTATTTAGTAGCATGTTATTCAGCCTCCATGTATTTGTGTATTTTCTGGGTTTCTTCTTAAAATTGATTTCTAGTTTCATCACATTGTGGTCAGAGAAAATGCTTGATATTATTTTAATCTCATTAAATTTATTGAGACTTGTTTTGTGGCCTAACATATGGTCTACATTGGAAAATATTCCATGTGCACTTGAGAAGAATGGATATTCTATTGCTTTGGGGTGAAATGCTCTAAAAATATCAATTAAATCCAGCTGGTCTAAAGTGTCATTTAAGGCCACTGTTTCCGTGTTGATTTTCTGTCTGGAGGATCTGTCCATTGGTAACAACGGGGTGTCGAAGTCCCCTACTATGATAGTGCTACTGTTGATCTCTGTGTTTATGTCTAGCAATATCTGTTTTACATATTTAGGAGCTCCTATGTTGGGTGCATAGATGTTTACTAGGATTATGTCCTCTTGTTGAATTGATCCCTTTATTATTATGTAGTGCCCTTCTTTGTGTTTTATTGTATTCTTCATTTTAAAGTCTATTTTTTCCGAGATAAGTATTGCTACTCCAGCTTTATTCTCATTTCCATTTGTGTGAAATACCTTATTCCATCCCTTTACTTTCAGTCTGTGTGTGTCTTTTGATCTGAGATGAGTCTCTTGTAAACAGCATATGCATGGGTCCTGTNTATATGGATGGGTTTATTTCTGGGCTCTCTATTCTGTTCCATTGATCTATGTGTCTGTTTTTATGCCAGTACCATACTGTTTTGATGACTGTAGCCTTGTAGTATAATTTGATGTCGGGTAGCGTAATACCTCCCACTTTGTTCTTATTTCTCAAGATTGCTATGGCTATTCGGGGTCTTTTATGGCTCCAAATAAAATTTCGGATTATCTGTTCTATTTCTGAGAAAAATGTTCCTGGTAGTTTGATAGGAATTGCATTGAATCTATATATTGCCTTAGGTAGTATTGACATTTTAACTACATTAATTCTCCCTATCCATGAACATGGTATGCATTTCCATTTATTTGTATCACCTTTGATTTCTCTCTTCAAAGTCTTATAATTTTCTGAGTATAGGTCTTTTATTTCTTTGGTTAAATTTATTCCTAGATATTTTATTGTTTTTGAAGCAATTTTAAATGGGATTGATTTCCTGATTTCTTCTTCTGATAGTTTATTATTGGTGTCTACAAATGCAACTGATTTCTGAATATTAATTTTGTATCCTGCTAACTTACTAAATTCATTTATAAGTTCTAACAGCTTTTTGGTGGAGTCTTTGGGACTCTCTCTATATAATACCATGTCATCTGCATATAGTGACAATTTTACTTCCTTCTTTCCAAGTTGGATGACTTTTATTTCATTTTCTTATCTGATGGCTGTGGCTAGAACTACGAGAACTATGTTGAATAGAAGTAGTGAGAGAGGGCAGCTTGTCTTGTTCCTGATCTTAAGGGGAAAGCTTTTAGTCTTTCCCATTGAGTATGATGTTTGCAATGGGCTTATCATATATGGCCTTTATTATGCTGAGATATGATCCCTCTAGTCCCACTTTGCTGACAGTTTTTTATCATAAATGGTTGCTGGATTTTGTCAAATGCTTTTCCTGCATCTATTGATATGATTTTTATTTTTCATTTTGTTAATGTCATGTATTACCTTAACTGATTTGTGGATATTGAACTAACCTTGCATACCAGGAATGAATTCCACTTGATTGTGGTGTATGATCTTTTTATTGTGATGCTGAATTCAGTTTGCTAGTATTTTGTTGAGGATTTTTGCATCTATGTTCATTAGGGATATCAGCCTGTAGTGGTTTTCTTTTTTTGTAACATCTTATTCTGATTTTGGGATAAGAATAATGGAAAATAGACCTCATAAAATGTGCTTGGGAGCCTTCACTTTTTCTGTATATTTTGGAATAATTTGAGGAGAATAGGTATTAATTCTTTTTTTAATGTTTTGTAAAATTCACCTCGGAAGCCCTCTGGCCCAGTACTTTTGTTTGTTGGAAGCTTGTTTATTACTGATTCAATTTCTTTGGTAGTAATCAGTCTGTTCAGAGTTGCTGTTTCTTCTTGGTTCAGACTTTGTAGATTGTATGCTTCTAGACATTTATTCATTTCTTCCAGATTGTCGAATTTGTTGGCATATAGTTGCTTGTAATATTTTCTTAAAATTTTCTCTATTTCTGTGGTATCTGTTGTCACTTCTTTTCTTTCATTTCTTATTTTATTAATTTAGACCCTCTCTTTTTGGTGAGTCTGACTAAGGGTTTGTTGATTTTGTTTATCTTTTCAAAAAACCAGCTCTTTGTTTCATTGATCTTTTGTATTGCTTTTTGAGTTTCTATTTCATTTATTTCTGCTCTGGTCTTTATT
>NW_017731852.1:141307-154873 GCF_001890085.2 Hipposideros armiger | reverse complement strand
GTCACTGGCCCTCATATGTGGGATCCGAACCGGGGCCCTCTGGCATCCCAAGCGAGTTCTTAACCATCGCGCCACTCGGCCGGCCCAGCCACTCTGTCTTTTGATTGGAGCATTTAGCCCATTCACATTTCAAGTGATTATTTATTTATTTTTTTAAAGATTTTATTGTGGATTGGGGGAGGGGAACAGACAAGTTGCTGTCCTTTTGTTCTTCAGTCTAATTGTGGAGGATGTCACTTCACTGGCTCATGTTGATAGTATTGTGCTCTTCCCAGGTGAGGCAGTCACTCACTGGCCTTGGACATCTGCTCATGGCAGCTCACAGCAGCTCACAAAAGCTCATGTCCGCTGCCGGCCAGCCCCATTGCAGCCTACACCGTCGCCGGTGACTCACGGCAGCCCAGTTCCAGGTCGAGCTGTTGTTCACCATCTTAGCTGTAGAGGGCACAGCATCACTGACTGGCCCTCATATGGGATCCGAACTGGGGCCCTGCTGCTCAGAGCTGGTGCCCCAACCAATGCCTAACCAATGCACCACTCGGCCAGCCCTCAAGTGATTATTGATAGGTGCATATTTATTGCCATTTTGTTATTTGTATTTCTGGTCTTCCGTGGTTAGATTGTTTTCCCCTTTCTTCTGTTTAAAAAAGCTCTTTTAACAGTTCCTGAAGTGCTGGCTCGGTGGTAATGAATTCCTTAAGCTTATTCTTTTCTGAGAAGCTCTTTATCGCTCCTTCAATTTTAAGTGATAGCCATGCTAGGTAGAGCAATCTTGGTTGTAGGCCTTTATTTTGTATTCCTTTGAAAATGTCCTTTGAGAGTGCCACTTGTAGGTTCAACCAGGTAGTACCCTGGTTTTGTCTAACAGCCTCTCAGTGTATTGGTTCTGGTGTCTCTTGGGCGGGGCTTCCACTCAGAGCCATTTCAGACCTGCCTGTTCCCGGTCCATAGCTACCTGGTAGGTACCTCAAGGCTGTACGCAGTTGGCTGCTGCCCGTCCTGGACCTGGGGTCATGTGTGATAATCTCTGTGTGAACTGAAGCTGGCTGCCCCCTATATTGGTCCTGAGGCAGTTTAGGAAAAGGCCCAGGGCCCCTAGGCCTGTCGCCACCTGTCAGATGACAATAAGTCCCACTTATTGAAAGAGGCTCTTTAGGGACGTGTGTCTGGCTATTTGACCCGGTGTTGAGTGTGCCTCTGCAAAGTGGCACTAGCTTGGCAGGATGGAATTCAAGTGAGTTATGAGACTTGATTGGTAGTTTTTAAGACGTTAATGCAGATTCAGGTCTTACACCAATACCTGGCTTGTCACCCCCTTGTATAGCGTCCCAAGGGCACTATAGCCAGCCTCCATCTCATGCTCACAGATTCATGAGAGCTTCTCCCGAGTGGCTGTGGTGCACATTTGTGGTCACTGAACACCACGAAGATGACCCCAGGGCTCTGCAAACCACCTCCTGTTGTAAAAAATCTTTTCCACAGTTTGTGGGGGTAGGGCCAGTCACCCCTGCACCCCGATTGCCCCTGGCAATGCAGGTGGGCAAGCTGGTGTTACAGGTCTGTAAGGGCCGTGGTCAGTATCTACAAATTCGGTGTAGTCTCAGCTCCTGAACCAGTGCTAGGTCCACATCCATTTCATAAAATAAAAACAAAGCAAGGCATCCCAACAACACCAAAAAACAAGTGCACTTCCACAGAAACTCGATAATCAATGATCAGACAGGAGAAACAAAAGTATATAAAAGACCATCTGACACTCTACAAAATATTTACAACATTATTAATTATAGTCCCCAAACTGTCTTTCATATCCCTGTGGCAATATTGTAGTTACCTATTTATGTTGTCTAATCCCTTCCCCTTCTTCATTCCTCCCACTACTAGCAACCATCAGTTTTTTCTCTATACCTCTGAGCCTATTTTTGTTTACTTTGCTCGTTCATTCAGTTTTTTAGATTCCACATATAAGTGAGATCATATGGTATTTGTCTTTCCCTGACTGACTTATTTCACTTAACATAATAGTATCTAGGTCATCCATATTTTTGCAAATGGTACAATTTCATTCTTCTTTATAGCAGAGTAATACTCCATTGTACAAATGTAACACAGCTTCTTAATCCAGTCGTCTACCGATGGGCATTTTGGTTGTTTCCAAGTCTTGGCTATTGTAAATAGTGCTGCAATAAACATAGGGGTGAATATATTTTTTCAAATTAGCGTCTTGGGTTTCTCTGGATAGATACCCAAGAGTGCAATTGCTGGGTCATACGGTGGTTCCATAACTATTGCACTGTGTTGAACAGCTGAAACTAATGAAAAAAAAAGTTTATTTCACAATAAAAAAAAAGTTACTTAACAAAAAGTATATAGACGAGACACAAACAGAAACACAAAAACAGGAGAACGAGACAGAAAAACAGAGACCAAAGCAATATCCAGATAAACAAGTCTGAGAAACAATGACAAAAACAAAACAGATGAAAGAGAAAAATGAAAAGGTACAAAAAGATGAAAGAGAAAGAAAAGAAAAGAAAAAATAATAATAAAGAAAAAAGAAGAAAAGGAAAAAACAAATTAAAAAACAAACAAACAAACAAAAGGCTCTCCACCGGCTCTAATCTGCAAGCCACTTGCTCAGCAATAGAGAGTCTCTGGGCAAGTCAGCACCAACTATGTTGAGGGGAAGGGCTCAACGAGTCATTCGCCGGCCTCCCTCCCAGGCTTCAGTGAGCTTCCTGCAATTAACTGCTGTGTGCTCTGGAACCGTGCTCACCACCAAAAATCCTCACAGGTTTTTATGGGCTTTCTGCTGCTGCAAAAAACACTCTGTGGCCTGCGGCGGGGTGCGGGCCAGGCACCAGGGGCTCAGGGTGTCCTTGGCAAGACAGCTCTAGGTGGGCGGGGCAGGACCCCAAGGCACCACGTGATGTGGTCAGTGGCCCCCACCAAGTCAGAGCAGCATGCACTCCTGCACCGCCAACCAGCCCCTCCCAAGCCAACTGTTAACCAACGCGCCACTTGGCCGGCCCAATATAAGTGAGTTTTTATGAAGCCATACTAGTCTGTCATGTAAAGGTTAAGGCAGATGTAGAATTAAAATACATGGCAAGAATTATTAAAAATGCAGAAAAGAGAAAAAGAGAATTCAAAGTGCTCTAAGGTATTATTAGCACTGGTGTAGGAAGCCGGAGGCTTGCAGTAAGGGTTAAGCCTGAAAGCTGGCAGGCTGACAGGCTCTCAGGCCCAGGTGAGCAGCGTGGGAAGGTTGGCCGCTGAGGAGAAAACAGCCAACAGCCTTGAAAGCTACAGAGTGGAATGCCATCCTATTAACAGTTTCTGCTTGTTATGTTTTGCTTTAACCCTGGGAAGATTGCTTCCCTACACCTTATGGAAAGCCCCGGGGGAGGTGTTCCCTGGGAGGAGGGGACTATTCCTCAAGTTCCCAAAACCCCCCTACCTAAGGAAAGTTACTTTTGCTATAAAAGCTGTGTGTAAACAATAAATGGGGCCACTCCCTGCTATCAGCATTGGGTGGACCTCCTGTCCCCAGCTTTCGTCTCTAGTCTTTTTCTTTTCCAGTCTCCCACCCAATCCTCTCAGGTACCCTCTTGGTAGATAGACTCCTGGCTGACGAGTCAGGCGTGCTCATTTGGTGCTTGGGTCGCATCACACTGGGAAGAGGTGGTAGAAGTAATCATGTCTGTTAGGCTACATTGAGTGAGGGATTTAGGACGTAGCCATTACTGCAGCTTCGTGAGCACCTATATACGTGATTGTAACTGACAAGTGTATGGAGAGATCAATGAAATTATGAAAATATTTACTTGAATAAAGTCAAGGAAAGAATCATAAAGATAAGAAATCCACTCCATTTACAACAGTATCAAAGAGAATAAAATACTGAGGAATAAACTAAACCTAACCAAAGAGGTGAAAGATCTGTACACTGAAAACTACATGACTTTGATGAAAGAAATGTAAGAAGACACAAACAAATGGAAAGACATCCCATGTGTATAGATCAGAAAGGTTAATATTGTTAAAATGTCCATTTTATCCTAAATTATCTCTAGGTTCAATTATCCATATCAACAGGGCTCACAATTAATTAAAAAAGGAGACTCGTGTGTATACTAGAAAAAAATATACATATATAATTATAAATATATTAGATTTAATAGTAGATTAGAGACTGAAAATTCAGGAATTAAACAAGTATCCAAAATTGAAGCGGAAAGAGAAATAAGGGGAAATTACAGAAAATAAATATTAGGGACATGTTCCACCCAATAAAAAGCTATGGAGCAAAAACATTAAATGCCATGAAATCGCATTAAATCTAATGAGAGAAATGCCAGGACTATCCACCCAAAACTAATTGAGAACTTAAGAAAATATAACTAAATGGAGAAATACACCAATTGTGTGCATTGCCAGAATCACTTTTTTAAAGACCTTAGTTCTCCATTGGCTTAGAGGTTGCAGATTATCCCACCTGCAATCTTGGCTGGTTTTGGTGGAAATTGATAGGTTGGTAATAAATTTTTTATTAAAAAAATTTTTTTTTTATTGGGGAATTGGAGGATGGGAACAGTGCTGGGAATTGGGGAAGGGGAACAGACAAGTTGCTGTCCTTTTGTTCTTCAGTCTAGTTGTGGAGGACGTTGCTTCACTGGCCCAAGTTGGCACCATCATTATGCTCTTCCCTGGAGAGGCAGATCAGTCGCTGGCTTCTGGATGGCCGCTCACTGTGGCTGCTGGCCGCTCACGTTGGCTGCTGGCTACACACGGTAGCCCATGGCAACCCACTGCAGCAAGGGCTGCAGCCTACACCGTGGCCGGCGACTCATGGCAGCCCAGCTCCAGGTTGAGCTGTTGTTCAGCATCTTAGCTGTAGAGGGCAGTGTCACTGGCCCTCATATGTGGGATCCAAACCGGGGCCCTCTGGTGTCCCAAGCCAGCTCTTAACCACCGCGCCACCCGGCCGGCCCGGTAATAAATTTTATATGGAAGTGAACAGGATCAAGACTCTTCAAGGTGTTTTAAAGAAGAAGTAATTTGGAGAATATACACTACCATTATCAGGCTGACCATAAAGCTGCAGTCATGAGGGCTTTGTGGCATTGGTACCAGGATGGAAAATGGAACAGAATACAGAGGCCATAAACAGACGTGCTGACACATGGAACTCTGGCTTGTCAAAGATGTTACTGCAGTGAAGTAGATGGAGTACAGACTTTTAAAGCAGTAGTCCTCCACAAAACTAGATGTTTGTGTTAAACGAAACATAACTCCTACTTACAATGTATATAAAAATTAATTCACCATGGATTTTAGATCTAAAAGTGGGAGGTAAAAACGATAAAACTAGGAGATAACAGATGTCTTCATTGTTTGAGGTAGAATGTTTTAAAAATTCTTTAACAGAGAACAAAAGGAATTAACCATGAAAGAAAAGTATCAGGTATTTAAAAGTGAGTAAAATAAAGAGACTACAGTATAAAAACATCAAGAGAGAGGCACCCATGAGGTAAGGAGAACACAGCAAAGTTAGAAAAGTTAAAACACTTACAAATTAGTGTCCTAAGGATAGAGCAGTCAGCTGGTCAAATGATGCTGCTTGGTGAGTAAAATTAGGATTAAAAAAATGACCCTAGAATGCGGCTTCATGGAAGTAGTTAATGTCCTTGACAGCGCTAATGTCCTTGAATGGCGCTATTGGAACAAATCCCACTGAAGCAGGTTGAGATAAGAGTGGGAACTGGGGGAGAGGAATCTTTGCATGCTAACAAGTTTGCAAATGTTTGCCTGGAAGAAAATCAGAGACATGGGGAAACAGCTATGAGAGAGACTTGAGGCTTAGGAAAGAAAGGTTTTAAATGGAAGATACTGGAACGCATAGTAATTTGGTGCTGGTGTCTGCTGAGTAACAAACTAGTCAGATGGCGTGGCATAGGTTTAGGGAATAGCTTAGGGGTAAAACTTTGTGAATTTAGACTTCATTTTATCACTTGCTAAACTGATATGAATCAGTCTGTAAGACTGATTCTCCTTTGCCTGCTTCCTCTGCTCATTTAAAAAAATTTTCATTTCCCTTCTTTCTCTGTGTTTGACACTCTTCATACATTTTGCATTGGCCAATTATGGAATAAAATATTTGTGTATTATTTCACATTGTGTTCACATCTCTGTGGGGATGGGTTTCAGGGGACAGTGGATGGCGGAAGCTCTGTTTCTGGGCATCTTAGGGGAGCAGAATCGAGGTGGTGTCTGTTTTTGGCATTCGTGAGGTGGGCAGGACGGGGAGGGTGACAGCATCGCCCGGTTCCTGAGGAAACCCCAGACCTGTGCTTCTACTCTCTGGTCTGCAGACCCATGCACCTCTAGGATCTCATTTCTTTTGTAGAAAAGCTGACCTGAGGGATGATGGCGCTCTCCAATCAGCTGAGCTCAAAGAAGCCTTTTCGTTGGCATATGAGGTTGTCAAGCATTGAAAAACCCCTCCATTGGTAGTCATGCTGTTCTGTGCTATCCTATAGCCAGATTTCTTCCCCAATAATGTAGCATGAGGGTATTTTATATCAATAAGATAGTTCTATAATAATAAATGCCAGTTTCGGGCCGGCTGAGTGGCACATTGATTAAGAGTTGGCTTGGGATGCCAGCTCTGAGCAGCAGGACCTGGGTTCAGATCCCACATTAGGGCCAGTGATGCTGTGCCTTCTACAGCTAAGATGGTGAACGACAGTTCAACCTGGAGCTGGGCTGCCACGAGTCACCGGCGACGGCGTAGGCTGCAGTGGAGCGGCAGTGGGCTACTGTAAAGCTACCATGAGTGGCTAACAGCCAGCATGAGCAGCCGGCAGCCAGTGTGAGCTTCCAAGAGCAGCCGTGAGTGGCTATCCAGGGCCCATTGACCGACCTGCCTCAGCCGGGAAGAGTGCAATGATAATACCAACATGGGCCAGTGAAGCGACATCCTCCACAACTAGACTGAAGAACAAAAGGACAGCAACTTGTCTGTTCCCCTTCCCCGATTCCCCAACACTGTTCCCCTTCTCCAATTCCCCAATAAAAAACCTTAAAAAAAATAAATTCCAGTTTCATACTTGCATCTTACACATGTACGAGTATATGCAATAACTCATTTAACTAATTATCTTGCTGGATTCTTAAGTGACTTCTAATTTTTAATGCTCCAAATGAGATGGCAAGTAACTGCCTTGCACAAGTAACTGCACAGATTGCAGATTAAGATAATAATCTAGGTGTGTAAAATGTTGCCAGATTGACTTTCAGAAATGTGGTGCTACATTACACTGCTATCTGCAGGGTGGGAGAAGGCCCAGCTCTCACATACTTGGCTTCTGGACTCTGATTAATTGAGTTTAGTGAATTTTGACATGTGATGCATGGAAGGTCATTATTTTCATTTCAGTTAAAAAAAATTATTATTAAGGATGTCTATTGTTGTTTACTATAATGTGGGCTTTTTGTTTTGTTTTGTCATATATTCACTCTGTGCCTGCTGTTTTCTGCATAATCTTATATTTTCTTATTTATTCAAAATGTTCTTTAAGTTATCTATATTAAATATGCATAAGTAATACACAAATATTTTGTCTTGTAATTTGGCCAATTTACACTTTGTTTTTTTTTTAAAGATTTTTTTTTAAATTGGGGAATTGGGGGAAGGGGAACAGACAAGTTGCTGTCATTTTTTGTTCTTCAGTCTAGTTGTAGAGGACGCTGCTTCACTGGCCCAAGTTGGCACCATCATTACGCTCTTCCCAGGCGAGGCAGATCAGTCGCCGGCTTCTGGACGGCCACTCACTGCAGCTGCTGGCTGCTCACGGGCTGCTGGCCACACACGGTAGCCCATGGCAACCCACCGCCACAGGTGCTGCAGCCCACACCGTCGCCGGCGACTCAAGGCAGCCCAGCTCCAGGTTGAGCTGTTGCCCAGCTGCGGAGGGCAGTGTCACTGGCCCTCATATGTGGGATCCGAACCAGGGACCTCCGGGGTCCCAAGCCAGCTCTTACCCATCGCGCCATTCGGCCGGCCTTACACTTTGTTTTTATCGATGTGATTTGACATAAGGAAAACTCCCAATATTTTTGAAGTGACATCTATTTGATTGTTTTCACTTTTGTTATAATGCTTTACCTGCCCTAAGAATACACACATACCAACATTGACATCTGATATAGTTATTTTATTTTTATTTATGCTACTTGGCCCAGATAGAATTTATATATTGGTGTAGTTGTAAAATGGAGCATTAATTTGGTTTGTTTTTCAATTATCTTTCAATGAACAAATTTTATATATTGATACTGCTTCTTTTCCTGACTGATATAATTTGCCACTATTTTAAAATCTCTCTCTCTCTCTCTCTCTCTCTCTCTCTCTCTCTCTCTCTCTCTCACACACACACACACACACACACACACACACACACCAACCCCTGACCTAACGAGGTCACTAGGAAGTGTCTCCGAACGCTGAGACCCGGTGGAATGATATTGGTAAAGCTTCCTCAAGGGAGTGTCCCCGAACGCTGGGACACGGCAGAATGATGTTGGTTATCTCCCTTACTTCATGGCTGCAGCTGCTGCTGCACCATCCTGGGGGTTGTGTGTGTGGGAATATGAAGGCACAGCGTGTGTTGGAGCACAATGGGGCTGGTTGATGGAAACTAGCCTTAAGGCACTTATCACACGGACTTTAGAAAAAAAGTTTCTCTTCTTTGAACTTTCTTAATAAAAGCTACGCGTTGGCCTGAGTCAGGACTCAGTTTCAGAGAGAACTGCAGTCCCCTGACCTCGCCTTAACTCTGTCCTTGTCTCTTGTGTTTCTTTAACCCCGCGCCGCCCCTCTGACTCCCCACGGCACATGCTGCACGGGACGCGGCATATCACTGTCTCTGACATCTTTGCTTTTAAAGCTGTATTCACCACTGCAAATAATCATTTAATACTGGTTTCAGGAAAGCCTATTTCTCCTGTACAAACATCTGGAATTACATGTTGCACTTTGTCATAATTACATTGTTTGAAAATCAAAGTTGGACTGAACTTTGATGAGCAAGAGAGGAATCAAAACAAAGATAAGCTATAGTGCTCAGTGCCTATGGTGGTTACTTAATCTGCAAAGAAACAGATAAAAAACTGCAAGTTTACATTGCTCCTTAGACTCTGCTGTTTTTAGCTTTGAGAAAATCAGAGTCACACATTGCTTCTTCCTATTCATTTTCTTCCTAAGACTATCTTGTTATTTATTGTGGTGCAATCTCCCTGCCCCTGGTGGTTTTCATTTCTTAAGTCTGTAAGACATTCAGTTTTAGAAAGGCACACTGCAAAGGCTTTGATGATACCATTCCATACTCAGCTTGTCCTTCCTCCAAGCTTTCCTGATCTACTTCCCTGTCCTATGCAGTTTCCTTGTATGGATTATAAACTTTTGCTTCATTTCTCTGTACTTGCACATGGTCATGACCAACCTCAGGTTGCCTCACTGCATGAAGTAGTGTTGACATGAAAACAAATATGTAAATAAGTTATTTCTCTTTAAGAATCCTTTGTGTCTTCTTTTTTCCATTAACTCATTTTAGGACATTGACCTCTTTTGAGTACAGGGAGGCAGTGCTGGACCTTCCAAGGATTTCAAATACCACACACATACACATACATTCCAGATTCCAAAATCATGAAGAGACAGCCATCACTTTGGACTGAATAAGTCTGAGTCAAAATGCCACACTTTCCCCTTTGTTTCCTACGGGAGTTTCTGCTGACGGGCATGGCTTGGTCTTTATTTTTAATACTATCCCCTTTGTGTAGGTTGAACTACAAAAACTATCATTATGGACTGGTCTTTCTTTTCGCCATGGAGGAGCTCAACCGGAGCCTCCATCTGCTTCCCAACTTTTCTCTGGGTTTCCACCTCTACAATGCTTTCCCCAGTGATGTCAGGACCTTGGAGAGTGCCCTGGTGTGATTATCAGGAGGTGGTCAGAAGACCCTTAATTACACCTGCCAGACACAAATCAAGAAGGTGGCTGTCACTTCAGGGTCTACTTCAGCATTCTCTGTCCAGATTGGGACACTGCTGGAGCTCTACAAAACACAGGTATGGCCATGGGGTGCAGGTGGAAGAATCAGGAGGGATGCAAGTTTTCCTCTTTAGTGAAATTATTTGGCTACTCAAGTGGAACAGAAAGCGAGTTTGCATGTCTCCCTAAGGGGAGAATAGCTACCACAGGTAGTTCGTGATGTGGTGGATGTGCTATTCCGGTGGTGAAGCTGGGAAAGGGATCAAGCAGACAGGGGCTCACATCACCATCTAGGGCAGAACACATGTAACTGGAAGTGTGGTTGCCCAAATTCTCTCAAAGGGGTGAAAGATAGATATCGGAAAATAAGCAAACCTGAATTATTTATTTTGTATTCTAATTAACAAATCTTAATGTAAACATGTACTTATCACAATTTGATACTCTTCTAATGCTTTACAAATAGTAACACTTTACATCCTAATATAGGCAATAAAAGGTAACATCATTATGGCATATTTTAAAGATGTGAGAACTAAGATGGATAGAGGTATTTAACCTTCCCAAGGTCATTAAGCTAGTCATATTAGAGTTGGGATTTGAACCCAGGCAGCTTCACTCTGAAGCAAAGTTGCCCTCCAATCACTTCTTCCATCAGATGATACTGTTTCCTACTCACAGTGTTACAGCTAAGAATATAAGCTTGGCTACCGGATCACATGTGTTTTGCTGCAAATTTTGTTTCTTATTTTGCTTCTAGAAAATTAGTATAGAATATATTGTTCTTTGTTGTTTCAGATAACCTAGGGAGCTTTTGATCCTTTACTGGAAAATAATGACCAGTTTTCCTCTCTCTATCAGATGGCCCCCAAGGACATGTGTCTAGCCTTTGGCATTGTCTCATTATTGATACATTTTGGCTAGACCTAGGTAGGAATCTTAATGTCAGATGATATAAAAGGTGAGCAGTTCCTCTGGGAACTTAGAAGAGAGATGTCCCTGAAAGGTACCTGCATTTATGGAAAAGATACCTGTGACTAAAAGAATGTACACTTCAAAAGACTGGACCTTCATGGCCAGAATCATAGACTCATTGACCAATGTATTTATGATTTATGGTGACACCAGCACATTAATAACTGTGAGCATTGCAGCAAACTATCATTTAACCACCCAGAAGGTGTGGATCATTACATCACAATGGGATGCTTCTTTGTACCACCTTACCACTTTTTAGATACTTAGTATGTGAATCTTTCCATTGCATACCAGAATTTTGAGATACCTGGCTTTAGACAGTTTCTCAGGACAGTTAACCCCTCTAAATACCCAGAAAACTTTTTATTGTTTCAAACTCTGGCTTGAGATTTTCAATTGCTCGCTTGCAGGAACTGTATGTGGAAAAATTTTGGAGTGCCCACTCAATGCCTCCCTTGAGTGCCTATCTGAGGAAAAACTAGACATCACCATGTCTGAAACCGGCTACTACACCTATAATGCTGTGTATGTGCTGGCCGGAGCTCTCCATGAAATTCTTCTTGTAACAGAAATTGGGTCCATAATCAAGGCAGACCAACTTATATTTCTCTCTTAGTAGGTAAAACTTCCCCCTTAAATATGATTTCCATTCATGGCTATTTTAGCATCAGAGGGTTATTTTATTTAGGTATAAAATTATGATTGTGACACTCACAAGGTCAGCAGGGACCTAAGCATAATAGATTGCTGTCTTTTCTTATTGGTTACAAGTAAACTTTCATGACTGTAGGGTTTATTTAGCAATGGTTTCAACTCTTGTAACTAGAAATAGTCAATTAAAAACTTTTGCTGTGAGAGGTAAGTTTGTAAGATGAGACTTAATGACAATCCAACCCAAGGATTTTAAAATTCCAGGGATTTGCAACATTTAGTTCTGGTCCGATTCCATGATGTCCTAAAAGCCTTTGGGAAAAAGGACAATTTATTTGAATTTCCTGCATTTTGCTAGGAAGTCTACTGAAGTAGGCTAAAGTAAGATTTCCTTATTTAAATGTAGAACGACTTTTGAAAGCAAGGAGTTTGATCCCCCTTTAGAGAGGAGAATCCCAGTACTCTGAAATATACTTTATCACTCCAGTCTTTTCCAATTCTACTTAGATGAGTTTGAATGTCTACCTAGATTTTTATAATTAATGTGTTTTGAAATTCTTGCTCTCAAGAACAAGAAAGTGAATGTAATGTCATATTTAAATATCACCATATATTGTGAATATACATGTGTATATATGTATATACATTTATGTATTATACAAATATTACTTGTACATTTAGATATAAATTTATCAATTAATGAATGATATTCCTTTACTAGAAGCTTTCATTTATTCTCTCCCCCTCCCTTTTTTTATTCACTCCCTTTTAATAAAATAGTTTGATTAAAGGTAAGAAGCAAGTTGTGGTTTTTTGTCTGTTCTTGAGTTCAAGATAATGTCCCAGGACCCCTAAAGGACAGCCCTGTGATCGATCAGCGCTGCAGTTCACGTCCAGCCCTGTAGCACTCACTGGACATGAATTGTTTAGGCATGGTTTAAACAAATCACCACATGCTCTCTGGGGCAGGTGACAGTGCCCCCTTGCTTAAACATGCAGATGGCAAACTCCCCCAAATGAAACTCATTCAGAGGACGAGTAAGAGAAGAGAGGGGAGGGGAGCCTCGTTGCTAGGAATATCCCCACCAGTTTATCTCTGGGTCTTCTGCTTCCGATGTCCATGTTCATTTCATTTCCCAATTATGCCTCCCTTTTAGCTCCAATTTAAAAAGAGTGCTAGAGCCCACGTGTCACTGGATGAGAGAAGGAACACTGTGTCACAGTATGAAATTCTGAACTATTTGAATTTTCCTGAAGGTCTTGGACTTCAGGTGAAAGTAGGGGAGTTTGTCCCCCAGGATCCAAGTAGTCAAGGTTGTATCATACAGGAGGAGCTGATAAACTGGGCTATGGGACTCAAAAAGGTTGCAGACAATTCAATCTTGGATTAATTCTTCATCAGTATTACAACACAGAGACCATATATGAGCATATGTGTGAAACTAACTCATAACAAAATCCTAATCTATTAATTTTTCTTACTGTCCAAGGAATATTGAAAGGATACTTTCATTAAGGAGATAGTCCCAGATTTTAAAATGCCTTATTTACTGCAGCAGGGCAGTGAGTCGAACAGCTTAATAGAATGAGCTGATAACATTTAAAAAAATTTTTATCAATGCCCATATAAGCTGAAAGAGTGTCAATCTTATGTGGTTGTAAGTTTATTGCTTGGCATGCTTTGTGCCTTAAAAATGTAACAGATTCTGGTGACTTAGAATTTTTTTTCCAAAGATTTTATTGGGGAATTGGGGGAGGGGAACAACGTTGGGGAATTGGGGAAGGGGCACAGACAAGTTGCTGTCCTTTTGTTCTTCAGTCTAGTTGTGGAGGACGTTGCTTCACTGGCCCATGTTGGTATTATCATTGCGCTCTTCCC
>NW_017731852.1:134407-139952 GCF_001890085.2 Hipposideros armiger | reverse complement strand
GGCTGCTCAGCTCGGGCTGGACTCGAACCGCTGTTGCTCAGAGCTCAAACTCTTGAGCGAGCTCTTAACCAACTGAGCCACTCGGCCGGCCCAGGAAAGTGTTTGATAATGCAATGTTAACATCTTATTTCTCATTCACAAAATATGAAAATGTAAGGCACAAAGTCCATTAGTTAAGATGTGTTCAGCTGAAAGTAAGGGAAAGACTAAAATTGAAATTTGTTATTATGTTACTAGAATTCAAAAAATAGACTGATGCAGTCTTTTTTCCCTTTGCTCAACCTATTAATAGCAAAAACCCAGGCTCTGTATAATGGTTGCTTTAAAGTACTTAGTGTGTTGGATCTTATTTTTACAAGTGCCTCCCACCGCACATTATCCACATGCAAGACAGGAGAGTGGAAGAGTCATCGGGAGCATCCTATTTGATGCAGGTTTTCTTCAGTGCAAGAGAAAGACCATACGATCAATTTGCCTTTGGTTTAGGTTACGTGGCTCATCAACCCAGAAGGGAGGCAGAGCTCACCCTGGCAAAAATTAGCTTAGATTTGTCACAATTAGCTTAGATCAAGCAAAACAAGGGCTCTCTCCAGGTAAAAGAGAGGAAGGGTATGCTGAGTAGGCAGCTCATGTTTGTTATGCAAAGAATGGTTTTAATTTTGGTGGAAAATGTGTTTGAGAAATGTAAATGAAAATAGGTAAACATAGCTCCATTAACTTTTTAAAATGGAATGTCTGAATACTTAAAGTCTGTAGTTTTTGTTAATCAAAGAAGTTCAAGCTGTAATAAAGAACAAGAGGCATTTATTTGAGCAGAAAAGTTGCAGCCCAGGAGATTCAGATTCCAGTAGCAACTACACTGTGCTCCAGAGACAACAAAGAAAGGCAGGTTTGTAAAAGCAAAACCCACAAAGTGTGACTCTTTCCTGAAAATGAAGGGTTGCTGGCTGGCTTAACAGGGCTTAGTTAGTTTCAATATGAAAATTGGGGTGTGTGTGTGCGGGGTGGAGGGCGAAAACTACAAGGAAGAGGTCAATCCACAGGTCAGCCACAGGTCCAACCTAGCAGTGGTTGTTCCAGGACATTTGTGTCTCCACCCTGAGCTGAGTTTAGCAACAGGTTAGCATCTTTAGAGTAGCTCTGGGAACTGGGGTGTAAGATGTGCAGAGGCCCCACTTCCCTAATAGCCTCCAACTCCATTTTAAGTTTCTCTTAGCAATGCTTGCTTCATTTTATTTTTTTTCATTATCGCTTTGTAAGTAATTTTTAGCTTTAATGTAATTCAAATCATTTTATCAAAGGGATTTACTTTGAATGTAAGCATGTTACTAAGAAACAAAAATCAAGTTAGACAAATCAAACTAGATTTCTATAGAGAAAGAATTCAAAAGGAACAGCTACAGTTATGGTACTTGGGTTGTTCTAATATTATTTTTAGAAATAGGAATGAGAAAAAGAAAGCCAACTTTCAACAGTAAAAATGGCTGTGTCATGCTCCAAGGTGAGAGTTGAATAGTCCTGGCAGAGGCCATTTGTCCCACAAAGCTAAAATGTTTATTCTCTGTCCCTTTACAGAAAAATTGTGAGAAATACTGACAGAGCGTTCATATCCTTGACTGACAGCTGAGGCACATTGTTGAATAATAAGTCAGGGATCATTGGTGACTATCTTGGAGGCTGTCTTCCATGAGATGCTACTGCACTCATCCAGGCAAAATATCATGGCTCCGACCAGGGTGGAAGTGAGTGGAGGTAGTGAGAAGTGGGACATGTGGCAGCTGCCTCCCTCCTTATCTGAGAGGACTCTGAGGCATGTGTTCTTCCTGGCTCACAGTCCACTAAGCGCTAGCTGACCACACCAGTTAAATACTTGACATCCATGATGTGCTGCTTCCTTTCCCTGTCTCTTTCCCACTTCCTTGCTGGTGTGTTGCAAGACCCCCTATCACATACATTATTTGCCCTGGAGTCCTCAAGTTTTTGGGAAAATGCAACTAACACACCACCCAAATATTGGACTTTTTGCAGTTGACTTATTTATTATTTGAAGCTAAAAGCATTCTGATATAGAACTATACTTTTAGAAAAATGTATTGGGGTGACATTGGTTAGTAAAATTACATAGGTTTCAAGCATACAATTCTATAAAACATCATCTGTTTTCATGAGAAAATTTATTAATGTAATGTCTCTGTAACTTTGTGTCTGATAACCACATCAGAAGGGATATTTTTTGTGTCTGTGTGAGTCTGTGTGTGTGTGTCTTGGGAAGAGGGAAGAATGGCTGAAACAGAAACACTGAGACTTGCTATTTTTTCAGATAGAAGATCAATGTACAGAGTGTCCAGGAAGCCAGTATCCAAACAATGAGAGAAATCGCTGCCTGCCCAAAGTCGTAACATCCTTGGAATTTGAAGACTCTGTAGGAATGACCGTGGCTCGCATGGCTGTTTGGTTCTCTGTTGTCACAGGTGTGGTCCTTGGAGTCCTTGTGAGGCGCTGAGAACTCCCATTGCCAAGGACAGTAATCAGACTCTCAGCTACGTCCTGCTCATCTCTCTCGCCTTCTGTTTCCTCTGCTCCGTACTCTTCATCGGCCGGCCCAACACAGCCACCTGCATTCTTCAACAAATGACATTTGGAGTTGTTTTTACTATAACCATTTCCATGGCATTGGCCAAAATATTACTGTGGTTCTGGCCTTCAAGGTCACTGCACCAGGGGGAAGGATGAGGCGATAGTTGGTGTCAGGGGTACTTAACTCCATCCTTCCCATCTGCTCCCTGACCCAGCTGACTCTCTGTGAAGTCTGGCTAGGAGGCTCTTCTCCCTTTATTGACATAGATGTACACTCCAAATATGGCAACATCATCATCGTGTGCAACAAGGGCTTGGTCACTGCCTTCTACTGTGTCCTGGGACACCTGGGCTCCTTGGCCCTGGGGAGCTTCTCCTTGGCTTTCCTGGCCCGGAACCTGCCTGACACCTTCAATGAAGCCAAGTTCCTGACATTCAGCATGCCTGGGTCGCCTTCCTCCCCGTCTACCACAGCACCAAGGGCAAGGTCATGGTGGCCGTGGAGATCTTCTCCATCTTGGCTTCAAGCGCTGGATTACGAGGCTGCATCTTTGCTCCAAAGTGTTATATTATTTTGTTAAGGCCAGATAGCAACACTGCATAGGTTAAGCAATAAAATACCTTCTGGGAGCAATAAGTCTTTTTAGATTTTAACTCCTGTATTTCCTAAAGTAAATGGTCAGAAGACAAAGTGACGCCATTCTTGTATCAGACATTAGATTATAATGTCATTTACTTTCTTCAGTGAACGTGCAACTCTTCTTGTTTCTCTCACAGTGTCAGGGGCACTGCAACCCTCAGCCATCCTATGTTACAACTTCCAATTGCATTTTGGATCCTCCCATTAAATCTACTACTGATCCTGCTGTTCAGTTGTGTTTGTAGTAACCACCTGTATGTCATCTTCTCTTGACTTTTTCACTTACATTTTTTCTTTCTAATGTGGCTGGCAGACACCATAAACTTTGCTTTCCTTTCATCTAGCCGTGATTATCCAATGATCCAAGAGCACTCATGGAATATTCTTAATTTTCTACCAACTTGAAATGTCGTTACTTAATAGGCTAAATCCCTACATATAAATCTGTTTCTGAACTCCTGATTTCCTTGATTTGTTTTCACACACTTTTAATATGCTTAACTTTTTGGTATGTTTTGGTACCTGGTAGCACATTTCTCTCCTCATTTTGCCTTTTGCAATATTCTTGAGGCTGTTAGTGCAGATTTTCTTTCATTTGGTTTGTAGAATTAGCTTGTCAAATGTTAGAATAAATACATCAAGTTTGGGTTGGCAATGTACACAATTTGTAGATTAATTTGGGAGAGAACTGATAGATTTGTAACAGTGCCTGCTCCCATTCATCATTCTTTATTTTTATTTATTTATTTATTTATTTATTTATTATTATTATGAAATACACATTTTTTAGAATTAGTTTCAGCTGTACAACACAGTGCAATANAAGTTGCTGTCCTTTTGTTCTTCAGTCTAGTTGTGGAGGACGTTGCTTCACTGGCCCATGTTGGTATTATCATTGCGCTCTTCCCGGGTGAGGCAGATTGGTCGCCGACCTTGGCTGCTCATGGCAGCTCTTGGCAACTCATGCCAGCTGCCGGCTGCTCACGCTGGCTGCCAGCCACTCACGGTAGCTTATGGAAGCCCACTGCAGCCCTACTGCAGCCTGCGCCGTAGACGGCGACTCATGGCAAACCAGCTCCAGGTCGAGCTGTTGTTCACCATCTTAGCTGTAGAAGGCACAGCATCACTGGCCCTCATGTGGGATCCGAAACAGAGCCCTGCTGCTCAGAGCTGGCGTCCCAAGCCAGCTCTTAACCAATGTGCCACTCGCCGGCCTGTGACTTAGAATTTTGATGACTTGTAGATAATATTAGAATTGCCTTTGGTCATTTGGTTTTCTTCCAGAAAACAAGTTTTAGTCTCCTTAATTTGCATCAAAAGAATTGACATTGATTTTTATAATGTTTCAATATTTTATGAATACTCCCTATAATAGTACCCTGTGAAATAATGCATGAAATAGCACGTTACAGAAATGAACAGTGGACTGGAAGAGAGAAAACATTTGCAAATTATGTTTGTTGTTAGGATGCTTTTGGATAAGTGTATAAAACGAAACAGAGTGTGTCTTAAAAAAATTTATTACCTCCAATCAAAAAGACCAGACCAGCTGACTACAATGATTCTCTGTGCCAGAAAATAATGCACAATTGTTGTACTATAAAGATGAAGAAGGAAATGTGCTTAATTCTGTTTATTTACTTTGTGAATAGTCTCCTAATATCAGGGACTTTACAAAAGAAAAAGTGAAGCAATTAAAAATAAAATCCAGAGATAGGACGACTCCAGGACTACAGAATTCAGCAGCTTAGCTCAAAAACATAATCAAGCACCCATGATATTCTCATATTTCACTCTGTCATCTTTGGGTCTCAGCTTTGTCTACAGGCTAGGTTTCTCATGGTCTCAAAGGCTTAGCTATCTGAAGCATAACATCATAGCAAGTAAACAGAATGATGAAAAGAGTGGGCATGTAGTCCCCCTGTCTTCCTAAGAGTCACTTAAAATGAAATGGGGCCAACCATAACTGGTTTAGACCTGTCAACCTCCCCTCAAGCACATGGCTACACGGAAGAAGTTGAATGTCAAAGCCTGACTTCCTGATGGTAGGAAGGACATAGAAGGACATAGAATGGATGTTGAGTAGGCAACCAGTAGGCTCTGCTACTGTGTTTACTTACATAAGGCAAAAAACATTTTAGGTAGGAATGTAGAAATAGTTAATACATTAGTGGGATATAAAAATAATGGATCCTTGCTAATGATTTCCCTACATAACAACAGGAAAGTGTTTTTTTTTTTAGCTGAGCCATCCTGCTACCTGTTGGCAGCTCAGCGGCTGCTCAGCTCGGGCTGGACTCGAACCGCTGTTGCTCAGAGCTCAAACTC
>NW_017731852.1:128180-129287 GCF_001890085.2 Hipposideros armiger | reverse complement strand
ACACACACACACATATATACACACACACATATACATACATTTACACATAAGGTTAATAAATTTTCTTGTCATTCTTACCCCTGGGTATTTCATAGAATGTGTTGCTATAGTGAAGGAAAATTGTTTTCTCTACCACATTTTCAAACTGGTTATTTTTGTTGTATAAGAAAAGATGATTTCTTGTATCAATCTTGACCTAATTTGTTGGTTCCTGTAGGTTGATTCTCTTGTTCTTTTAAGGTAAGTGATCTTATAATGGCAGCTTTGTGTCTTCTTTTCCACTTTTTATCCCTCATATTTCTTTTTATGTTTTCCACACAGAGATGGATGAAGGGTTCCAGGGTAAGTGAGCATAAAGATCAAGAAACAGAACTCAGTTCTTGGACCAATCACACTGCCAGGTTGGAAGTTTAAAACAAGACAGGGTGTATCAAGGCTGTAGTTATCTTTCCAATCTGCTGTTTCTGACCAAAATGAATTTGCGACTTTTTTTTTTTGAGTGGGGGGAGGGGAAATCAGAGGAAGGAAAGTCTTTTTTTCTGCTTTTTTATAACATGTAATGTCTTCACTTTAGGTGTTATTTAGAAGCTGCTTTTCAGTCAAATCCTATGAAGATGAAGTTATATGAGCACTGAGCTGATCTCTTCTAGATTGGGGTCCATAGCCTTTTTATCTGCATTCACCTCTCTCTGCCTCCACAGAGGCCCAGATAGCACCTGTATCATTATATACTCTCTCCCTGTGCCCTTCTTCTCCCTCAGAGACCTCCTCAAACCCTTTTATTCATATAAGGCTATTTCTATTTTCTTTTATTTAGATTATTTCTTTTTACATATGAAATGTTGTACATCATTAATGTATACAACTTGATGAGTTTGTAGATAAGTACATACCCATGAAATTGTCACCACATATGCCATAAGCCTATCCATCATCTCCAAAATTTCCTCCCATTTATTATTATTATTAACGTGTTGAATTTATTGTTTTATTACTTATTTTTTGTGATATGAATACTTAGCCTAAGATCCACCCTCTCAGCAAACATTTACCGTATTTGCCGGCGTATAAGACGATTTTTTGGCCCTGAAAAATATGCCTCCAAGT
>NW_017731852.1:115582-127240 GCF_001890085.2 Hipposideros armiger | reverse complement strand
CTTATACGGCGAGTATATAACAAACTCTGTATTTTGAGTGGAAATGTTAGGGGGTCGTCTTATACGCCCAGTCGTCTTATACGCCGGCAAATACGGTACATATATAATATTTGTTACAACACTTTATTGTGACAATACTTTATACAATGATTTATTGTAGACAGTAGTCCTGATGTTATGCAGTAGATCTCTAGGACTTACTTTATATAACCAAAATCTTGTACCCTTGGATTAATGCCTCTTTGTCTCCTATTTCTATTTCTTTTACAACTTATTATTAAACTTATTTATATTTCCTGCACCAAGATTAATTGTGAGCTAACAGGAATGGCATAAAAAGGCCAAACACAACCTCTACGTGGATTGTTCGCATGGAAGCCCTGTTTCTGTCTAACCATGCAGGCCCTCACCTGCAGCTAGGCACCTCGCTTCCTCCAAGATGAGACACAGAGTAATACCAGGTTTCTGGTAGCTTCACAGTTTTAAGACACAAACACACAGAGGCAGAAAGGGCAGGAAGAACCACAGTACAAAATGTAATTTAAAAAAAAAACTGGCCAAAGAATAGATAGCAAACCCATTTCTGTCTCCTAACCCACCTTTGCCTTGGTGGGAGGACAGTCAGGCCTGAGGAAGAAGCACAAACCTGAGTGGGGTCCCCAGAGAGGCTCTGGCCACAGCCAAAAGGGAAGGAAACCAGGCCAGGGCTCGTGCTGCTCCAGTTCTTTGTGGTCCCTCCTATGCCAACCTTGCCCCACCTCCTGGCCTGGACAGCTGGCTATGGCTGGAGAAACCATCATAGATTGTCACCTGGTCAGGAACATGGCCGAAAGTCAAGGTAGAAGAGGCAGCTCCCGCCCAGACTATCTTGGTTCTGCTCAAAGAGCTGGAGGGTGGCAAGGCTGGCTCTGTTGACCCACAGAGTTTGGCCATGACAACAGCTGTTTACTTGGGTTTCAAAGACCAGGCCTGGGGCTACTTCTGGTTCCTATGGGGAGACCTTGGGGAGCTGTTCTTCTTGTGTCCGGTCACCCCTGGCTGGGTGTGCAGGGCTCAGCGGAGCTATGACTTGCATCTGGCCCTTGAGTCTAAAGCTGTCTGGCCCCATGAAGAGCTGGATGCCTTCGTGGGCCTCACAAGAGTTCTCTGCTGGCGTAGGACTGGGAGACAGAGAGAGAGACTGGGGGGCCCAGAACCATTGGTTTTGGTCGACATTACATCACTGGTACTGTTCTGGATATATGAGGAACATCCTTTGGCTCTTTTATCAGTCTGTGTCAGGGGTCGGCAAGCTGCGGCTCGTGAGCAGCATGTGGCTCTGGGTACGTACATGTCGCTCTGAAGTAAAATTGAAAATGAAAATAAAACTATCATAGTTTCATTTATAAAATTTTTAAAGGCTATTATTCACATATGGTGATTTCATTTGTTTTATGGCTCTCGAATAATTTTTAAATTGTTGTGAGGGACAGGATTGGCTCTTCTGTCTCAAAAGTTTGCCGATCCCTTGTCTGGGTTATGTTTGGGACTGTATAAGCTACTTAACACTGGAACAGATTTTTTTTCTGCTCCAGCACCCTCAAATTACATACAGATTGCTCTGCACATCTTTCACAACCTGGGGAGAAGAAGCAGACAATAACCCCAAGAAAGTCTCATGTTCTCACTTCCCAATGATTCTTTTTATGATAAAAACTCTCAACAAAATGGGTATAGAAGGAACATACCTCAACATAATAAAGGCTATATATGACAAACCCACAGCTAATATCATACTCAGTGGTGAAAAGCTGAACGTTGTATTCCTCCTTTTCTCCTTCTAAGACTTCCCCTGCATTCTGTCTTCCCACTAAACACACCATCCCCACATTATTATTCCAGCTCGTGCACATGGACAGTAATGCATTCTTTCTCAGCCTCTGATTTACACCATTTGATCAAGCTGCCCGTTCAGTTCCCATTGGTCTTTTTCAAGGTCTGACCTAGCAAAGAGGAAGAAATGCCAGGCTTAGCTTTGAAGGACTGTAGGACAAAAGGGAAAAAAAATCATGTAGAAAGACTTTCAATCATGGGTTTCAGGCCCCTGCATCTCCCAGCTTTAGCAGATAAAGTCACGGACAGGAATACTGGATGGGACACGCACACATTCAATTCCCAGAGTCCCCACTGGAGAGGTTGTGGTCATCACCCAACTTTATTTCCTTATGCATTTATCTAACATATATTCATACTCATATACCCCTACTGGGTGCCAGCATTCTTCTAGTGTTAACTCATTTAACTTAGAGATTTTAATCTTCAGGGAACATCTGACTACCACGATTCAGCACCATTGTGTGGCTACACTAGACAAAAATGCTGATTGTCTTATTGTGTTCTTGGAGGATTCACTTCCAATAACAAAAGCAACAGTTGCCACTTTCTGAAAGTGACAGACTGATTAAAATGTGGATCATGTAAAAAACACAAATGGTTAATATACCAATTGGGGATGGATAGGAAATAAAGCCTCTATATTAAAATGTTAATTGTAGACTCTAGGTGGTGTGTGTATACATGTTCACTGTAAAATTATTAAAACTTTTCTTCCTCTTTGAATTTTTTTCATAACAAAATGTTGGGGAAACAGAATGACATCTCTGTTACGTCCCTACAATTGCTGCTGTCTTAGAAGCCATTGCCCTTCTCTCTTTGTAAGAAAAGTTTACAGATCAATGTTTTTTGAGTTGATCAAGGTTAGTAGCCATTCCAAACTTGTGGAGGAATTTCACCTAAATAAGAAACTTTCCCCTTAATGTTTCTGCTGCTTATAGCTCTGGAGGGTCTGCTTTTGTGAACCAGACCAGCTTTAGGTCACTGGGACACAAAGAAAAAAATTCTTGCCCCCAAAGGAGCTCACACTCACATGAAATATGCCAGTAGAGTTTTGTACAAATGATTCTAGTAAGGTTCCATCCTGGGTGACGGGTTCATCTGGGAAGAGTGCTCCCTTCTTAAAGAGCTAGGATCAGGGTGCACAAATGAATGACATCGGGTGGGGTCAGACGTGGGGAGCAGCAAACATGCGATGAGACAACAGACGGCCCCGCTGTGCCGGTGTGGGTAGTGGAGCCAAACAAGTCATAGCGATTGGCTTGGGTCCTTTTCCTTATCTTCTTGAACCAGTTTCTGTATTCTTCTTGTACCTGAGCATGCAAGCACACAGATGGGCATTGCTGGAGATAAAACTCATAAAACAGGCACTGGAAGGCCGGTTCCTGACTCTCCACTGCCACCAAATCCTTAGGTCACCCTCTGCACCTCATTCACTGGCCACCATGACCCTCCCAGTAACGTTTTCTAAAATGCATTTATATTATAAATTCCTTTTTATTTTTTACATTTTTACTGTAATATATATATATATGTATGTATAATAAAACTTAATTTTGGGGGGGGAACTGGGAGAGGGGAACGGTGTTGGGGAATTGGGGAAGGGGACCAGCCCAGTTGTTGTTCTTCAGTCTTAGTTGTGGAGGGTGCTGGTTGCCATCTGGCTGCCTGTGGGCAGCTCGTGGCCTCTAAGCTCAAGGTGCTGTGTTCAATCTTAGTTGCGGGTGGGTGTAGCCACCATCCCATGCGGGAGTCAAACCAGCAGCCTTGTTGTTAAGAGCTCATCCTTTATCCACTGAGCCATCTGGGTGGCAGCTCAGCTCAAGGTGCTGAGTTCAGTTTTAGTTGTGGGTGGGTATAGCCTGCCATCAAACAGGCAGTTTAGTTGTTGGGAGCACATGCTCTCACCAGCTGAGCCATCCTGCCACCTGCTGGCAGCTCAGCAGCAGCTCAGCTCAGGTGCAGCGTCACTGGCCCATGTGGGATTCAAACTGGTGGCCCTGTGGCTCAGAGGTTGCGCTCTTAAGCTAACTCTTAACCAACTGAGCCACTCGGCCGGCCCCCCATTGTACCCATTTTTGAGTGTACAATTCATTGGCATTAATTATATTTGTGATATTGTGCAGCTATCACCACTATCTGTTTCCAAAACGTTTCCATCACCCTTGTAACCATTAAGCAATAAATTCCCACTCCCACCCCCCAGCCCTTGATAACATCTAATTTACATTCTGTCCCTATGGATTTGCCTATTCTACATATTTCATACAAACAAAATCATACAGTACTTGCCCTTTGTGTTTAGCTCATTTCATTTAGCATAATGTTTTCAAGATGTATTCTTGTTGTAAAATATATCAGAACTACATCCCTTTTTATGGCTGAATAATACCCCATTGTATGAGGTACCACCTCACACCTACTAGGATGGCTGTGATATTATTTAAGTGATAATAACTAGTGTTGGTGAGGATGTGGAAAAATAATCCTTGTACACTGCTGGTGGGAATGTAAAATGGTGCTGCCAGTGTGAACAGTTTGGCAGTTCCTCTGAAATCCAAACAGAAACACACATGTTAGAACTAAATTATATAAGGATTTAGCCTTGTTGGAGTTGAACTGTAAATATCAACATGAACCAAAGGCCCAATCTCAGTGTCATCTGATGACAACCAGATAACACACAGACTCATCTGATATACCAGGCTCTTTTGAGAGTGGTCAAGTCCAGGACTTGAAGAAGAAAACTTTAGGTGGATCTGAAATATCTGGTGTCCAAGAAACAAGATGCTTTCAAAATTTTGATGGTATGAAAAGAACAAAGGCACTGTCTTAAAGAAGCTGCCCCTGGAACAACTGATAATTTGGGCGGGAAAAAGAGCAGGACTTGAGCCACTGAGGACACTGCTGTGTCTGTGAAATTTGTGACCCCGTACTGCTTCTCAGAAAAAGACAAGTTAGTAAAAAACATGCAAAGATAGCTAACTAGGACAGAAAAGGGTGTTGACAGGTAAAGTCAGTTTTCTTTAATTAAGTATATGTCTAAGTTTAGCTCCATACTTTTCTCTGTGTAAGAAGAGAGGGTGAATAGCAGGGAGAGAAGCCAATCAGACATTTGATCCCAAACTAGGAATAGTATCAAGAGCAGAAATGTGTAGGCGCTCCAGAGGTTACACGCCAGGTAGGAAGACGGTCCAGCTGTATGATTTTGTGAAATGGTAAATGAGACAAATGTAGAAGAAAAAGCTGTCTGAGAAGACTTTCTCTTGCCTCCTGAGATATGAAACTTCTAGAATAGCCTAGTGACTATAATGCATAATATAATTATAATATGTAATTATTGCTGATTACCATGTATTATCAGGTATGTGCATATTTCCATGAAGCTAATAGACCATATTTATATATAATATGATGGGACATTAGATTACATGAAGCTAAACAAGAACAAACTGGAGGCTAAATTATTTAGGGGAAAGTAAAAATTTTATGTAAAAAATCATAAATTTATAAAGTTTTATTGAGTAATAAACAAAGAGCTTGAGTCGAGTCAACTTGTGAGGTGACACTGGTTCTCATTGTAACTCCATCAAAATTATCCTTTCAACTTGGCTGGTAGGAGAGAGTATTTTTTTATCCTTTTGGGTCTTATAAAATTAATGTAATCCTAGGAAGTTATCAAAATAAGTAATGTAATATGACTGTAGTCTTTGGAAAGTAAAGACCGAGGTGACCGGTATTAAAACAGTTAACTGAACATTTGGTGTTCGTGTTTTAAAATACATTTAGGTTCAGTAAGTTTTGTAATAGTTGCACTTATGCACGCTTTGCATGCTGTTTTATTTTTCATGGTTGCTAAAGGATCTGTTATTAAATTTGTAATTGTATTTAAATTAAAATTGTAATGAATGTTTGGAGAAATTAATTTACTTCATTTTTATGACTATATACATTTAACGATTGAGCATTCATTCATTACATGTAATGAATGCAGTGATATGAGCAACGCAAATTGACTGCAAAGTGAAACTGAAAATCTTGTAAAGATGCACAAGCTCATGGAGTCGATGACTGTGATGCTGGAGAACTGCTCAAAACACCATAGACCAGGGCTGGCCGAGTGGTGGGTTGGTAAGGAGTTGGCTTGGAACGCCAGCTGTGAGCAGCAGGGCCCCAGTTCGGATCCCACCTGAGGGCCAGTGAGACTGCGTCCTCTACAGCTAAGATGGTGAACAACAGCTTGACTTGGAGCTGGGCTGCCGTTAGTCGCCGGTGATGGCGTAGGCTGCAGTGGGGCTAGCCGGCAGCGGGCGTGAGTTTTTGTGAGCTGTGGTGAGACACCATGAGTGGCCTTCCAATGCCCGGCAAGCAGCTGCCTCAGCCAGGAAAAGCTCAATGATAATACCAACATGGGCCAGTGAAGCGACGTCCTCCACAACTAGACTGAAGAACAAAAGGACAGCAACTTGTCTGTTCCCCTTCTCCAATTTCCCAATGCTGTTCTCCTCCTGCAATTCCCCAATAAAATCTTTAAAAAACCAAAACAACAAAAAACCCCACCATAGACCAGGGGTCATCAAACCACACCTGCAGACCCAATAGTCTACCACTTGTCACTAATAAATAAAGTTTTATTGGCATGCAGCCACACCCGTTGATTGACAACTCGTCTATGGCTGCTTTCATGCTACAAAAGCAGATCTGAGTAGCTGTAACAGAAATCTTAAAGCCAAAAATATTTACTATCTGACCCTTTAGGAAAAGTTCGCCAACCCTTGCTACAGGCAGACAAGAATCTGGCAAATTGGACCAGATAATTTAAAAAGTGAAACTCCAAAAAGGATCATGACAAGACAGAAATGCCAAAAGAAAATAATTAGAATATCAAAGGATTCAGAGGCCATTGGAAAATAAGTAAATCCCAAATTATCTGTGCAACATTGTAGTTTGAGAAACTCAAGCATCACATAAAACTTATCATATCAGAGCTATTACAAAATTGTGTAAAATTAAGCCTCTCCAAAATCGACATTTGATTAATTCTTTTTTCATTTTAAGAATTAGCCCATAATTACAATTATAAACTCAGTTTCCTAATATAGCAAGCCAGACATTTTCATAGTGTAGGAGATATTTTTTACCCAAGAAAATATCCTAAGCAAGGCTTTTCCAGTATTTACTATATTGTTCCTATTTGTGATTTTTTTTCTTGTCATCAGATAATGTAAACTTTGTATTGATCTATTCAGTTTTTGCTACTGCAGTGCCGATTCAAATCCTGACAGGTTGGTTGTGCCCGGAACAACCACCACACAACCACCACCCAAGAAATGGAGAAACCCAAGAGAAGAGAAAGTGCTGGTAAAGAGTGAGATGCCAAGAAGCAGTCAAGCATCTTTAAGGGTGAGCCCAGGAGATGGGCAGGCTGGCTTACCCTGTGATTGAGGAGGCAGTAGACCAGGAAGATGTACATGCCCTGAAGGACATTGATGATGGTAAAAGAATAGGCAATCACCAATCTGATGGGATCCATGACTCCTTCAACCAGAAAGAAGCCAAAGCCCCAATAACAGCCCAAAATGAACAGCTGAGCAATGGCTTTAAAGGTCAGCACCCTGCCAAAACCAAGATGCAGAATGATGTCACCCGTCTCAAGGCCTCCATCAGTCCATCTCAACACCTCCTGTCACATAGCAGGACAGTTTTACACTTGCTCAAGGCTTGGGACGACTTAGAATGTCAGGCTTAAATATGATTACCATTGGCAGTTGTGTTAGACATTAACTGATATGTAATGTGAGCTTAGTATAATATATCTCAAGTAATTATTTATAGAAAGTAATACATATATACAAAGAAATACATATTTATGTTTGGTATAATTAAATAGCATATGTTTCAGTGTTTGTAATATTAACTTGATGGCACTGTATTATTATTATATAAGTGTATTAACTGTCTTCTATTTTCTGTCTTCTGCTGCTTTGACATCTGGGGCCTTGCTGACCCTGGAGGGATGGCGCCTCCAAGGCTTAGCCATTCACAAGAGATAAAGAATTCACACATAAGCATGCCTTTCCAATGCAAGCCAACCAACCCAGAGCCCACCCCTTCAATTACCTCCTTTATAGCCTCTCTTTACCTCTCCCTTCCCCACCCCCACCCCACCTACCATAGCATGACCCTCCCCTTGGGCTCTGTGAGTGTAACAAATAATCTTTTCAAGGGCAGCTATCTCCTGATCTGTTGTCCTTGCTATACCTAATTAACACCTGCATAAAACAATAAGTGGACACAAAATTAATTACATTATATATTTCATAATATTAAGTACTGGAAAGGACTCATAAAAGAAATACACCCTCAGAGCTTCATATGCTGCTAAGTTTTAGTTTTCACATGGACCATATAGTTATTACCAAATCATAAAAATGAGGAACACTGCTCAGGCTTGTTCCCCTAACTCAGGGTTTCTCAACCTCAGTGTTACTGACGTTTGAATAGGATAATTCTTGGGGGATGGGGTTTCTGCCCTGTGCATTGCAGGAAGTTTAGCAGAATCTCTGGCCTCTATCTACTAGATGCCAGCAGCAACCATCCCCTCTCCATCCCCAACCAAAAATGTCTCCGGAAAATTGCCTCCAGTTTAGATCTACCACCCTAACTTTGTGCAGTGAAAAATTCTGCAAAAAACCCCCCAGTTTTCTCTGCATTTTCTGCTCTGTGGCATCTACCTGGTGTTTTTTATTTCATTATTGAGGGAGCTGAGTTTGTTTCTTAAAATCCATAGTGTGGTCAGATAGAAGGACAAGTTGATCTGTAGAAGTGAGATGAAGGATAGAGTTTAAAGTAGCTGTAGAGCCAATGTTTACAATTAAATGGGAAATTGATGTAGGATGTATTCTAGAGCTCATAAAATATATGTTTAAGATTTCTGAAGCTCACTGAATATACACCTTGATTTTTTAAATTAGCTTTTATTTTTTTTCTGATCAGAGAAGTAATATATGGTTATAATAAAAAAGTAGGGAAAATGTAGAAAAATATACAGAACTTACCTGTAATTCCACACACAAAGATAAGCACTATTTCCATTTTGGTACTTATTTTTCAGAGATGTTATTATTTTCTTTGTCATTGTTCCTTTTGTATACCAAAATTTACATCATGCATTAAATGTTTTGCATAGCCATAAAAACAAAAAGATTAAAGATCAAATTCTGTCTGCAAAACACATTCTATATGGATACATAAAATGTTGCCATTGGGGAAAGCTAGGTGAAGGGTACCTGGAACTCTGTACTATTTTTGCAACTTCTTGTGAGCCTTAAATTATTTGAAGATTAAAAAGATAACAAGTGTCGGCAAGAATGTGGAGAAATTGGAAAGCCTGGAAACTGTTGGTGGGAAAGTAAAGTGGTGCAGCCACTGTGGAAAATAGTATGGAGGTTCCTCAAAAAAATTAAAACTAGAACTACCATATGATTCAGCAATTCCACTTCTCTATTTCAACTCAGATTTGCTCCATGTGACTCTTTCCACAAATAAAATGGTCCATAATTTCTTGCCATGCTCTTCCTTAAGTCCAAGAACTCTACAGATAATTTAAACAGGTCTTTATCAAACTATCCCTTAACAACTAAACATGGTATTTTTTACATTCAAAGTAAGGACAAAAAACAGGTCCCATGAAAGTCCAGATGAATCTTCTATGGAAATTGAGCCAGCAGCTATAAACAAACAAACAAACAAACAAACAACTTCCCATATCTTTATAAAAAGAAGCAAATGCATTAAAATAAAATTGAAAAACCCTTTCCTGAGTTAAAACATAGGGAGAAATATCAGCACAGAAACTGGGTCAGGGAGAAATAAATAATAACAATAATAGTAACAACAATAACAAAGAAAAAATTAACACTCGTTAACATCCACTGAAGACTTGTTACCTTCTAGGTGATAAAAGTGAACTGGCATCTTAAGATGATTAACCATAGAGCTGGGAAGACTATGGGTGGAGCTGGGCACCTTGTTAACTCTCTAGTTCTGACTTCCTGTTTAACTTTGTGGTAACTTCCAGGGGAGGGATGCTAATAAATAGAGAAGCCATCTTGGAATTCTGGCTTTTTGCATGTAGGCGGCCAGTTGGAGCACCTGTTGGAAGTGTGCATTCCCACACTCCTGGGGTGACCTCATTTCTTTTTCTCTTCCTGAATAAACCGAATAAGCCGCTCTTTTGGTAGATTTTCTGGAGAGTTATTCTTGGCCAGTCGACATAGGTATTGTGGCCCCAGCCATTCAATTATACACAGGCTTGACTGAATGTTGCCATGTCATTATAGTATCAGAATTCAATTACAAAACCAGAGCAATGGTTTTAAGTAGCCAGTGTTCCTGAAACTTGGCTCTACCAACATGGTGCTTCTTCATGGAGGGGCACTCCTGTGCATTATGAGACATTCAGCAGCGTCTCTGGCCAACTTCCTCCCAAGTTGTGACAACCAAAAATGTCTCCAGACATTGCCAAATATCCCCCCAGGGGGGAGAGCCAAAATCACCACTAGCTGAGAACCACTGGAATAGGCCAGTAATGAAGTAAATATATATTCATTTAGTAACAATAATATTTAGGTTCAATGCCAACCGTTGTCCATAAACTTTAACTTTCTCAAATTGTATTTCAAAAGTGAACTGTTTGTTGCTCAGTTCAATGGAGATTCTTTTGTACATTGTTTCTTTTCCAAGAGTTATCTCTACCCTAAACATATGATTGATCACTTGTTATTAAATTTAACTTTGCAAGTTAGAAGAGATTATGAAAGAAAGTCAATGTGTAGGTTGGTAGACAGAATACTGCTATCCCCCACCCCCGCCACCAGTCTTAAAGATATCAGTGTCCTAATCCTCAGAACATGTGAATATGTGACCTTATATGGCAAAAGGGACTTTGAAGATGTGATTAAGTTTAAGGATCTTGACATGGGGAGATTATCCTGGATTACCTGAGTGGATCCAATGTAATCACAAGTGTTCTTAGAAGTGGGAAACAGAGGTAGAAGTAGAGAGTCAGGATATGTGAAGAACGGTTAGAAAGATGCAATGTTTCTGGCTTGGAGGACAGAGGAAGGGGACACAAGCCAAGAAATGTGGGTGGCCTTCAGAAGCTGGTAAAGGAAAAAAAATGGATTTTCCCTAGAGCCAGATGCTAGTAACCCTTTTAAAATTATAAAACATCAGGGCCAGTCGAGTGGTGCGTTGGTTAAGAGCTGGCTTGGGACACCAGAGGGCCCTAGTTCGGATCCCACATATGAGGGCCAGTGACACTGCCCTCTACAGTTAAGATGCTGAACAACAGCTCAATCTGGAGCTGGGCTGCCGTGAGTCGCGGGAGCCGCGTAGGCTGCAGCCCCTGCTGCAGTGGGTTGCCATGGGCTACCGTGTGTGGCCAGCAGCCAGCGTGAGTGGCCAGCAGCTGCTGTGAGTGGCCGTCCAGAAAGCTGGCAACTGATCTGCTTCGCCTGGTAAGAGCGCAATGATGGTGCCAACTTGGTCCAGTGAAGCAATGTCCTCCACAACTAGACTGAAGAACAAAAGGACAGCAACTTGTCTGTTCCCCTCCCCCCAATTCCCCAATAAAAATCTTTAAAAAAAAACAAAACACAGGTGATAAAATTGTATAGAACTAATATACATATATATATATATATATATATATATATATATATATATATACACACACACACACACACAAATGAGTACTAGTAATACTAGGGAAATCTGAACAAG
>NW_017731852.1:97633-115337 GCF_001890085.2 Hipposideros armiger | reverse complement strand
AACGACAGCAACTTGTCTGTTCCCCTTCCCCCAATTCCCCAGCACTGTTCCCATCCCCCCAATTCCCCAATAAAAATCTTTAAAAAAAAAATCAAGAAAACTCAACAAAAACAACTGCTGGCCAGTTAGGCCTGGGAAATAATTTTGTGACCTTTAATTTAGATCCATCTTGCTCATGCATATAAAAACCATTCAAGAGAGGTGAGTATTCTGTGTGTAAATGCTCCATTTAGGAAAGTGCTAAAAGATGACCCAATAGCCCTAAATGAATGCTATTGTCCTATAGTCACAAAACAAACATTTCTCCTTCTTATGGGGGATGAGCTTGATGTCTATAGGTCTACACAGTCTATGATGGGGCTATGAGAACTCATGGAGCTATTTAAATTTTAATTAATTAAAATTAAACAAAAGTTGAAATTCAGTTCCTCAGCTGCACTAGCCACATGTCAAATGCTCAGTAGCCATGTGTTGCTGGTGGCTACCATATTGGAGAGTTCAGCTATAGAACATTTTCATCCTTGCAGGACTTTGGGTCCTGAGAACGCAATAGAATGCACAGATGTTGAATTATCATCTTATACACCTGAAAATTATATAATGTTATTAACCAGTGTTACTCCACTGAATATTTTAAAAAGCATAAAACATTAAAAAAGTACCCCTAGTAATTCTTAGGAACAATGAACTGTGTGAAGCACGCCTTGGTCAAAATTCTAGTGATCTGCATTATAAATGTGAAAGCCTATCATGGATGGGGGGCTGGCTTTAACATATATCTCTAATTGATGTTCGAGTGTAATCAATCTTCTTTTTATGGAGCTTTATAATGTTTCACTTCAGAGAAAGTAAGTCTATTTACCCAAAGTAGAGATTACCTTTAATTCAGTTGATGTCATGAGTATGTCAAAGCTGGAGAGGTGGTTGAAGTTGCAACGGGTTTGATTTCCATCTGAAGAAAGACTTGACAGCCTTCGTTACACCAAGAAGATCCATGTCAGTAGACACAGAGGGCTCTTTCCTTTTCTTTCTTCATCTGGGGAATAATCACATTGCCTCTAAATTTGATCATTTAATAACTAACATTTACTGATTGTTGTTCATATACCAAAATATAATAAGCATTTTGTATATATTATTTCATTTAACCCTTACAAAAGCCTCATAAGGTAGGTATTAATATACCCATTTTACACAAAAGTAAATTGAGAGTTAGGCCACAGTATCACATAATCAATGTGGAGATGGGATTCTAGTCCTGGAGTTGTGATTTCACAGCCATGCTTCTTAACCATCACACTTTATTGCCTCTCTCATATTATAAAGGAGAAGAGGAATGAAAAAGAGGACCATTTTTGATGTCAAGGGAAGATGACTGCCTGGAGGAGAGAACACCTGTTGAATTCCCTAATAACAGCCCAGTCCTTTTCTCCCTTATAATTGTCACTGTCACCATCACAGTCAACACTAACAGGGTGTTGTCCATGTGCAGGTACCATTCTAAAGACTAACTAGAGTAAATCAATTAATCTTCCCAAGGCATGATGCTGTTAGCAGTAGCAGAATCTCAGCTGCATAGGCTGAGCTCAGCACAAGGTAACAAGGTAATTTGCTTAGGTAATTTGCTTAACTAGTGAATAGGAAGAAAGGTGGGATTTGAACCCAGACTATTGAGTTCCAGAGGTTATATGATCCCTGTAGTGGTTTTAAAAATGTCCACAAATTCTTTGACACTCCATTCAAAATGTCAAGCCTATGTCCCCTTCCCTTGAGTACAGGCTGGCCTTAGTGACTCTCTTGTAATGAATAGAGGAACGCAGATGCGATGCTGTGTGAGTTCTGAGACTGTCCTCCTTGCTCTCTCTGGTCTCTTGGATCACTCACTCTGGAGGAATCCAGCCGCCATATTGTGAGAACACTCAAGCAGCCCCTTGGAGAGGTCCACATGGCAAGAAACTGAGGCCTCCTGCCAACAGCCACATGATGGAGCTCTCTTGAAAACAGATCCTTCAGCCCCAGTCAAGCCTTGAGATGACTAAAGCCCCAGTGGACATCTGGATTGCAACCTGGAGCCAGAACCACCTAACTAAGACACTAAGCCACTCCTAGATTCCTAATGCAGAGAAACTGAGTGAGATAAATATTTTTTAAGTCACCAAATTCTGGGGTAATGAGTTACACAGCAAATACAAACCCCTTGAAAAAGGCAGAATTGCTTTTTTATTTTGGCAAAGTTCTAAAACCTAGGAAGGATACTCTTTTACTGAAATGTACTTGGGATGATGCCTTGGTATGGCACTTAGTAAGCACTTCAAAAAACCTAACGACTATCATTCACCTCATATGCTAGCTCCATATTGGTTCCTTCTTAAAGTGGCGGAACTATATGGCCCCAGAACAGAGCCCTTTTCTCAGATTGGGTCTGACCAATACAGAGCCTTGGGGGACACTTGAGGGGCTGATTCTGAAAAGGTTATCTCCTCAATATACTTCAAGGGTATACAAGTTTCCCAGAAAGTCACATCATACCTTTGGCTCATTTTGAACTTTCTAACACCATGTCCCAAACGCTCCTGAATAAGTGAAAACGTAACTTGTTTTTAAAAACTTCCTACCTATGAGTTCTAAGCATGGAATCATGCCCATTTAATTACAAAACCCCTGTGGATATAATAAAGTCACCTGATTTACACATACCTGTTCATGGTGAAACATGAAATTAACAGACCTGGAGAGTGAGGCATTCTTCCTGGATTCCAGGGTACCACTTACTACCTTGGAGTTCAGGTAGAAATGATGTAACTTTTCCTTCATTATTAGGTTTTCCTCAAACACAAAGTTCTCATTGATGATGGAACCAATGGAAGCATAAGATAAAGGGATAAAGAAGAAAGCCCCACTCAGTTTCAGTGATACCCATTCAGTGGCAAAGTAAATGATTTAAGGAATCATCTGTGTTCACTTTCATTTATGAGTGGGATTCCAAACCATTGGGGAAAATGATTTTAGTTCCCATTTATTGAGCATTTACTCTGGGACATTGTGCTGAATGAGTTTTTCACATAAATAAACATAATTTTTATATATATTTTTTGTTTTTAACAATGACTTAATCCTCACAGCTGCTCTTAAGATAGGGATAATTTTCATTTGCATTTTACAGTTAAGGAAAATGAAGATTGAGATATTAAGTAACAAACTCCAGGTCAAAGCTGGGAAAAAGTAAAGTTATATATTCCTGAAAGTTATATATAAAGTTATATATTCCTGAAAAATTGCAACATAAATGAGTTAATTAATGGAAGGAAGGAAGGAAAGAAGGAAGGAAGGAAGGAAGGAAGGAAGGAAGGAAGGAAGGAAGGAAGGAAGGAAGGAAGGAAGGACAGGGTGCTAGCAGGTAAGTTTGCAGGGGGGGAAGTTCAAATGAAAAGCAGTAAAAGAGAAATCTTAAAGGTTGTTAAGGATAGATGGTGGACAGCTTTAAAAATGAGTTAGAACTCAAGAGTTTGAGCTCTAAGCAACAGCGGTTCGAGTCCAGCCCGAGCTGAGCAGCCGCTGAGCTGCCAACAGGTAGCAGGATGGCTCAGCTAANAGTTTTTAGTCTTTGTTTTCTCTAATAGGTTCATATAATGCCACACATTTACCTCTGAGTGCCACTTTTTCTGCATTCCACTCATTTTTATGTACTGTGTTCTTAGAGCCATTCAGTCCTCAACATTTTCACATTTTCTGATTTCTAATTTTATTTTTTGTATTTAGAAGTGTGTTGTTTTTCTTTTATTTCCACATATATAAAAAGAGGATTGATTTTTCTCTCTCTAGTTCTACTTTTATTTTATGTGATCAGAGCAAATGGTCTATGAAATGATTATTTTTATATTTGTGCCCTGGTATGTGGTCAATTTTCATAAAAGTTCCATGTGTGCTTTTAAAGAATGTACATTCTTAAATGCAGAATACCAAGTTCGACATATTCTGCCCATTATATCAAGACTGTTAATTGCATTGTTTGAAAACGCTGTATTTTTCCTAAATGATATTAATCCTGAATTCTTAAAAAAGTATATTGAAATCTCATGTGTTGAGGTATTTGTCAAATTCTACTTGTAATCCTGCAGACTTTAGGTCTGCATACCAACCTCAAGCATCTAAATTAGTTCATGTACTTAATGTATTACTGCTGGAAATTACATAAATATTGACTTTTCTTTCTTGTGAGCACAACTATATATTTGTAATATTTTTAAATTGTGTTTTCTAACCTTCCTAAGTAGTTGTACCAAAAAGTTTTCAAGGTTTTTTGTTTTTGTTTTTATTTGCCATACTTCCAGAAGCAGAATGTAATTAATGGAAGGAAGGAAGGAAGGAAGGAAGGAAGGAAGGAAGGAAGGAAGGAAGGAAGGGAGGGAGGGAGCTGCCAACAGGTAGCAGGATGGCTCAGCTAAAAAAAAAAAAAAAAAGAAAAAATGAGTTAGAGAAATATCAAATCATGTTGTACACCTGAAACTAATATGTCAATTATGCCTCAATTTTAAAAAATTAAAGATAAAATTTTAAGCAAATAAATAATAAACACCAAAATATTTAGGAATTAAAAAAAAAGAGCTAAAGGCTGTAGTTTTCCTACAGACAACAGGAGCCATTCACCATTCACGTGAGGGGAAATGACACCTGTGCTTTAAGGAAAGTAACCTAGAGCCTTTGGAGGACAGAGGCAAGTTAATGGAACTGAAAGGGAAGCCATTAAGAAATCTACAATTCTAGGTCCACTCTGACACATCCCAAGTAAACAAAATAGGAAATTAGATTCCTATCTTTTTTTTTTCCTGGCTGTGAGAGCCAAATGTGAATTTCCCAGATTCTGGCTTTATAAATGTCTGCAGAAATTAGGTCACAATGAACCATGGTATAAAGACGCGACCTGGAATTTCACTGGGAAATTCTCACACCGTGTGGTCTAAATTCCAGGGCCACCGTGTCCTGTGCCTTCCAAGCTCTCCTTCTCAATGGTGGCACAGTGGACGCCCATCGTCTGCTTTTCTGATTTCAGCCTGAATGCCATGTTCTTCAGCGAGCAGCAATTCTTAACCTTCAGTGTTTCAATGGCTGAAAGACAGAGAAGGTGTGGTAGACACCCACCTGGCCGCCTGCTTCAACGTGATAATCCTCTGACGGGATGCAGCCAAGAAAAGCCTGCATGGTGATGGATTACTGATCAGTTGTGTGAAGAAGCACATACAAACCCTGTGGCATTTAGCCACAGGCAAAGTATAAACTAGGATTAACAAGCTTTCACTCTTTTTCATGATTGTGGTAAAATATACCTAACATTAATTGTTGGGAGCCGGCTGCGCCTCAGTGTCTGACACGGCCAAGCGCACTGCTATTGTGACAAATTCTGAAGCTCTGACTGAGAAATAGATACTGCTTTATATCTTAGAAGATTTAAATTCCCCTTTGGATGCCCCCCAGTAGGACAAAGATCTTATACCCCTTCTGATAGATATATCACAATAATTCTATTTTATACACTAAAGGCAATTTTAGTCACACTGTTAGTCTTTTAGTAAAGGTCAAAGTACACACCCTGTAAATCTTAAGATCCTGCTTAGATAATAGTATTTAGAATAAGTGTTGAGTGGTCATGGTAACCATTCTTTGGGTGATTATGTAGAGGCTGGGCCTTGGTCGCATAGTCATTGTAGGTGGAGGGATTTGGGTGCAGTTGGGATGGGTTGGTCTTTAGCATAAGAAAAGGTCAAGCTGTACCCTGGAACATAAGAATTACGAGGAAGTAAAACCCTGATCGAAACTATGTAAAACAAACAAAACTTTTTACTAATGGGATAATGGTCAACTGTCCGGTATAAAAAGGGACATGCTGTAAAAATAAAGAGACACTTCTTCTTGAAAGCGCCCCTGTGTCTCCGCGCGTCTTTCTTCTTTTTCCTCGCCATTGCCGTCTCCACCTGAGGGAACCCCTGGACCTGTGGGAGCTGGTCTCCCGCAATTAACCATGTTTAAATGTGCAGTTTAGTGGCATTAAATACATTCACACTGTTGTGCTAGAATCCCACCATCCATCTCCAGAACTTCCTTATCTTCCTAAACTGAAACTCCGTCCCTATTAAACACTAACTATCCTCCCCTCCCCCAGCCTCTGGCACCACCACCTACTTCCTGTCTCTATGAACCTGACTCCTCTAGGAACTTCCTATGAGTAGAATCACATAGTACTTGTCCTTCTGTGTCTGGCTTATTTCACTGAGCATAACATCTTCAGGGCTCATCCATGTTGTAGCAGGTGTCAGAATTTCCTTCTTCTCAAAGACTAAATAATATTTCATTGTCTGGATGGAGAACATTTTATTTATCCATCATCTGTCAATGGACACTGGGGTTGTTTCTACCTCTTGGCTACTGTGAATAATGCTACTATCAACATGGGTGTGCAAATGTGTCAATGGGCCCTAGACAAAGACCTTCCCAGACCATGTGGTCACCAAGGATTTTGCGTGGGCTTCAGACAAAGACATTCCTGAACTGTATGGTCAGCAAGACTTACGTGTTTAACATTTCCAAATTCCTACCTCACCTGAGAGCCAGTCAGGAACTGGCACAATGGCCACATGTCCTAATAAGGAACCCGGAAACCTCAGGGTATATAACCCCAAATCCCACCTGAGTGGGGGCTCAGCCTCTGAATGTGAATCCGCTGAGCCAGTGGAATTAGTAAAAGTTGCTTCCCATGCCTTGGTGTCCTGTCTCTTTGTCTGGGTTCTCCACAACACAAATACCTCTTTAAGACCCTGCTTTCAATTCTTTTGGGTAGTGACCCAGGAATGAAATTGCTGTATCTCAGAAGCATTCTCCGTTTAAATTATTGGGGAACAGACATGCTGTCTTCCACAGCGGCTGTACCATTTACATTCCCACCCAGCAATCCACATCCTTGCCAACACTGTTATTTTCTGTTTTTTTATAACAGCCGTCTAATACATATGAAGTGGTCCCCTTGCTCTTTACCCAGCACTGACTCAGGCCAGGAAGGGAAGGAAGAGCAGAAGAACCACTTCCAAGTCAGCAAGGGAGGCCTGCATGCAAAATGATGGTGGGCCAGTCTGGTGTTTGGGATCCGGATTGGAGCCACCACCCTGCTGTGTGGGACATGCTATGGGCGGCTTTGGGCTGGTGGCTTAATCTTTCTTAGCTTCAATTTCCTCATTGATGAGTGGGGGATGGTAATAATAGTGACTGACACAGGAGTTACCATAGGATTAAAGAAACTCATTAATGCACAAACAGTTTTTGGGCACGTATGGCGAGCCAAGCTACAGTAGCAAATGAGACAGATGGTGTCTCTTAGCGTCCTGGATTATAAGAAATTTGCACTCTGGTTTTACTCCCCTGGACTTTACTCTATCTGTGCATGCTCCATGAAAAGAGAAAGACTGTATTCAATGCCTCCTTTATGTACCCCTTGATGAATATCAGAGGCAAGTGTCAACAAATGCCAGACACCGGCTGCAGGGAATAGAGGTTTCCCTCCGCCCTCTGCTGTCCAAGCCTGGAATTACCACAAACCACAAAGGACTCAAGGTAATATATCTGGGTGGGTGGGATGGAAATAGCAGTCAGTATGCAGGCATTTGTATAAAAAATAAACCTTACTGTCATTAACATCAAGAGACCAAAAATATGTCCTTGGCAACATTATTTATCATAGCAAAGCAGATATGACCAAATGTAGTTTTTGGTTAAATACACCGTAATGAAATACTAGCCAACCATTCAAAATTATGCTGTAGAAAAATATGCAACATAAAATATATTCTAAAAGTAGGAATATTATATCATATATATAATCATATGGATAGTATGATTTATTTTTTTAAAATAGAGGAGGTTAGGATATCCTTACCTATGTATATGTAGGGGAGTACATATATGTAATTTATATATTATAGTATATAATACATATTATATAAGCATAATATATAAAGTTATATGCACACATATATAGGAGTATATATAATTTGTATATATAATTTACACATTTTTATATAATATATATCATATATAACATCCCCCCCCCCCAAAACACATGCTTCCAATGCATTGTGCGTTCAGATATTCTGGGTTTAGTTCAGCTGCCGGATGAGCTGAGTGATGGATTCACCTTTATAGCCAGGTGAGCCCACTTCCTCGAGGGAGCCCACTCTGTTCGTGGTAGCGTGACCGGCCATTGAGAGACAGAAGGGGACCAGAACCCTGAGGTCACCTGGAAATTCTTCCCTGGGAAGGCAATTTCAAGAGTGAGGTCTTCCAAGCAAACGACACACAACTTCCCCAGATGCTCCTCAGTCACTATGTTGTCTGTCAAAGGGATGATTTTATTCCTGACTTTGGCTTGTCCACGTCTCAGGATGAGTTCCCGGATGGGTTTCAGATTTGGAATCCCCAGGTCACATAAGGTTCCACCAGACGCAGAGTTTGTATGGTTTGGGGGGTCACTTTGACAAAAACACCACTGAAAGTCTTCTTCAGGCGAAGCCTTGCAATGGTCCTCTGCACCCTTAAACTCACCCTATCAATCCTTTGGATGCGTACAACAAAGGTCAAGAAATATTCATCTGGCACTTCCAAACCACGACGTTCCGCTTCTAGGCATCTGAGACGTGGTTTGTCATGTTGCCGCCAGCCCTCGTGCAGGAACCGTTCCAGTCGCTGAAACCTGAGCTCTTGTCCTTTCCTCTGCTCCGTCTTTCCCACAGTGCCTGCTTTGCCTGGGTGGCTTTGAGAACCTGATAAGCTTTCCTGTTTTCTAGGAGATTTTTCTGGAACCAAAGGGGTCTTTTTTATTTGCTCTTCTTCCGCCATCTTTCCAGTGCTGAGGCTCATATTTTAAAGATTTTTACACCGTAAAGTTTTAATTATTATTAGGATTCGTGTTGTGGGAGAGAGAATATATTTAGGAACAGACTATTACCATGGCAGTAAGTATTCAAATCTTTTGTCAGAGACACAGAAAAAGGTTAAAACAGTTAATTTGATTAAGATGTATAAAAATTACGACTTTATATTTTGGATTCACAATGAGAATGAATCATAGAAAGTAATATGATGCAGCTACAGAGAGGTTCAGTCCTAGATATTTTTTAATTTTCACCCCCTTTTCTTTCTTTCTTTCTTTTTCTTTCTCTCTTTCTCTTTCTTTCTTTCTTCCTTCCTTCCTTCCTTTCTTTCTTTCTTTCTTTCTTTCTTTCTTTCTTTCTTTCTTTCTTTCTTTCTTTCCTTTTTGCTAATATATTGTAGTATGTTGACATATGTAATATACCTAACCACTGCTTTTGCATTTAGAAAAGCTCTTCCTCTCATAAATATACCTTATAACAATCCAAGGGCACAGAGCTCCTGAAATATGGTTAGTCTGGATAGAGATGTACTGTAAACATAAAATATATACTTGGAAATCAAAGACAGTATGAAAAAAGGAATGTAAATAGTCTCATTAACATTTTTTCCATTGATTACAGCTTGAAATGATAATACTTTGGATTTGTTGAGCATATTATTAAAATTAATTTCCTATTTTTACTTTTTTAATGTGACTGCTAGAAATTTAAAATTACATATGTAACTGACATGGGTGGCTTATGTCATATTTCTCTTAGAAGACACTGCACATATGTTGAGATATACTAAAAATCATCAAAACGAATCATTTTCCTTTTAAGGAATGATTATTTCCTACTCTAAGTATGAGAGGATTTGGGCGGAGAGCAACCATTCTCATAGTTTAGGCCAGCATGGCAAACTATGGCCAGGGGTTGGCCCACCATCTGTTTTGTAAATAAAGTTTTATTGACACACAGCCACTTCCATTCATTTATGTCCATGGCTGCTTTCATGCTACAACAGCAGAGTTGTATAGCTGCAAGAGACACCATATGGCCCACAAAGCCTAAAATATTTACTATGTGGCCCTTTACAGAAAAAGTTTGCTGACCTTAGACTTAAAAGAATCCATGTCATAGGGTTGGTGTGTCATTTAAATGTGTAAGTGCCTAGCATGACATCTGATGCACAGTAGGAATTATTTTTTTTAAACTGGCTTATTTCACTCCTGTGGATTCGAACTGACTCCTTTAAACAAACACATATTTCTCTGACATGAGTTCCCTGATCTGCAGAAGATATGACAAGTACTCTTATTTTATGGATTATGTAGTTGAGATATTGGGGTTTAAAGTGATTTTTCCAGGGCTGGCTGAGTGGCTCAGTTGGTTAAGAGCTCGCTCAAGAGTTTGAGCTCTGAGCAACAGTGGTTTGAGTCCTGGCCCAAGCTGAGCAGCCACTGAGCTGCCGACAGGTGGCGGGATGGCTCAGCTAAAAAAATAAATAATAAAAATAAAGTGATTTTTCAAAGTCATAGAATAGAATTGAGATTGAGCCCAAGTCAATTTCACCTGAAGCCCAAATTCTTAACTATTACATTAAAAATGACACAGAGAAAGGAACATGAGCTGTGAATTCAGGAGATTGAAAATTTTCCCCTCCAAGAAGCTTATGGCCAGATTCTGTCTTCAAAGATGTGTGTACTCTTTTGCAGTAAAGCCGCTTTTTCAGCAAGCCCACAATCACCTTTGCATGTGACTTTGAGGTATGTGAATGTCTCTTTTCCTGTGCTTGAGATATATCCAGTGGGCAAGAACAGTGGTAGTTTTTTCACAGAAAGCAAAAACTGGGCAGAAGTTGCTTGTACATGCATCTATGGAGAGAGAAGGAGAAGAATAAGGTGGCTTTGTCAGTTCTCTTATTTCAGTCAGTCTAATTCCACTTCAAGTCCTGTCTTTTAAGAGGTCAGCAAAGGACACATTTACTAAGTGAGCAAATGATTTTAGTACTCCATTGTCAGGGTTTTTTGTTGTTGTTGTTTGTTTGTTTTTTTAAAGATTCACTCTTCCAGGGCTGTAGCACTTTTAAAGTTTCTTGGTGTCAGTTAATAAGAATTACAGTCAAATCTGTGGAATTCTGTTACTGAAGTTTAGATAAGCACCTTGCCATCTCTGTCATCAGATACCTCTGATCTGATGCATGAAGAAACATACAACATCATATGTGCCCTCAGTGCACAACCAGGAAGAAAGCACGGTTGCTTTGATGAGGCATTATGGACCCTTTGAAAGCATTAGGCAAAACTGGAAAAATGACCTTCTCATCCTGCCTTTGCATAGCTCTGGGGAGAGTCTTCAATATGAACACAATAACAAGAGTTGTGGGATCACCTTAGCTTGAACTGCACAAAATTGCCAGTATTTGATCACTTTTGACCTACAAAAATGGCAATTTCATGTGGCTCAACCTAATTAACTAAGAATTGTCCAGCTCTTGGAAACGATATCAGATGTTGCAATTGTCTGTTGAGACCATGGGGGCAAGATCACATCCTGGAATGTACCCTGTTGCAGCTGACATTCCCATTTAAATATACTGGGCAGTGATTAATAAATATTTTGCTTTTGGTTTTAAGCACCAATATACCTCGGCTCCACGAGTTGTGTATTCCTATGAGAAAGACCAAGCAGGAAAGCCCTGTGAGAAGTAAAAGAAAGGAGTTAGCATTTCAGGAATTGTCCCTAAATCCTTCAGTGGGCTTCGGAAGGTCACTGGGCCACCCACTTTATGTTTCTCCTAGGAATATATCTTGATTTACAATGTAGACCTTAGTTACTTGACTACAATGAAGGGCTGCATGTAACATCTAGCTAAATGTATCATTGCCGTAAACAGGTTTGTATCAGGCACAATAATTTGTTAATTTATTTAGACTCAGTTCTCTTTCTCTCCTAACAACAAGCAAATGCACTTTGTTATTTTAATCAATGTTATAAAACTAATAAACCTTAACAAATTTGATAAAATGATCTCTTATCCAGAAGTTGCCGAAAAATTATATTAGGTTTAAGGTGGCGTGGCTGATGAGCAATTTGAATAAAATAAAAATAAATTTTCATTACTCATATGATACCTAAGTGAAAAACTGTGGGGAAATATGCACAAGAATGGGAAGAGTGGTCATTTCTAGATGGTTTTCACTTTGTTCATCTGCATTTTCTAATTTTTCCTACAGTAAACATGGATTACTTATATACTGACTTAAAAAGCATGTCTTTTCAAAAAAAGATAACATAATAGTGTCGAATATAGGCCGTGAGAGTACTGAAAAAAACACCAGCATTCAAGAAAAAAATATCATCACAACCACCACCACCAGCCCCATCAATATACAGGAATACTGCCATTTTTGATGACGCTCATAAATTTTAATCAGGATGACCACACTTGTTTTGAAGACAAAGTTCTGCTTTTTAAGCAAAGCGTTTGATTGTCCTGGCAGTTGAAACCCCACCTTTTCTTTCTTGAACGCATCACTTCTGGTTGTTTTGATAAAACCATTAGGAACCAAACGGAGTTTCTATTCCCCAACCCCATCAGCTCAACTCCAAGGTCAGCTAGAGGGCACAGCTTTCTCTGTCATCCCAGCAGACAGGAGTCAGCTCCACTCTCATGAAAGTTAGCAGGACCCAGCTGTTCAGTGATGGGTGTGGTTCCTGCAGAGCTAGAGGTTGAAACAAACCAAAAAAGGAACTCGGGCAATATGACCCCTCAGTAACACTGTCCTCCCTTTTCACAATGCCCTGTAATTCTGGTTTAGATTGTACTGGGTGGTGGTGGGGCGAGGAGTGTGTGTGTGTGTGTGTGTGTGTGTGTGTGTGTTGGGGTGGGGGGAGTGGTGGCAGCAAAGAAGCGGAGAAGAGAAAATAAGAAAGGAGAGAAGGGCCTGGCAGAATGGCCCACTGGTTAAGAGTTGACTTGAGATGCCAGCTCTGAGCAGCAGGGCCCCAGTTCAGATCCCACATAAGGGCCAGTGATGCTGTGCCCTCTATAGCTAAGATAGTGAACAACAGCTCGACCTGGAGCTGGGCTGCTGCTGGCGGTGACGTAGGCTGCAGTGGGGCTGTCCGGCAGCTGGTGTGAGCTTTCATGAGCTGCTGTGAGTGACTGTCCAATGGCCGGCGAGCGACTGCCTCACCGGGGAAAAGCACAACGATAATACCAACATGGGCTAGTGAAGCGATGCCCTCCACAACTAGTCTGAAGAACCAAAGGACAGCAACTTGTCTATTTCCCTCCCCCAATTCCCCAATAAAATCTGTTAAAAAAAAAAGGAGAGAAGGTGAAATAGGAAACATTTGGATGCATCAGCAAGAAGAAAGCTCAATTAAAGTTGAAAGAAGCAACACATCCTCTTCCAACTTTGAAATTTTAGAACTTTCTAATTTCATACTGTTTCAGCTTTCTACCTCATACCCATCAAATTCAGTAACGGTTCTGAACATACAGAAACAGAGAGTAGAATGGTGGGTACCAGGGACTGGGGGCGGAGGAATTGGGGAGATGTTGTTGAAGGTCACAAACGTGGAACTCACAGATAAGTAGATCCTGGAGCTCTAATGCCCAGGGATGTGATATAGACATCAATACTGTATTATAAACTTTAAAGTTCCTCAGAGACTAGATCTTAATTGTTTTCAGCACAACAAAGAAATGGTAATTATGTGAGGTGATGAAGGTGTTAGCTGACACTATGGTGGTCACCATATTGTAATATATAAAGGTTGAAGGCATCATGTTGTGCACTTTAAACTTACACAATGTTATATGTCAATTATATCACAATAAAAAATTTTAAATTAAATTTAAAAAGATAATGGTTTTGATACAGACAGCTACAGTGGAGCAAGTGGACAGGGAATGAGTTTTGCCAACCCCTGACAAGCACCTTCCAGGTATTATCTCAGGGACTCCTCCCAACATTCTCAAGAAGCAGAGTCTCTTCTTAGCCCCATTTTACAAAAGAAGAAACTGAGGGCCAGAGTGGTTCAGGGACTTGCCCAAGATTACACAACAGGTAAGCGTCACAGCCCAACCTCTCACTATGCATCACCACTCCAGCCTTCTCCATTAAGTGCTCCTACACACCCTGGATTTCTGAAATCTCACCTCTTTTAGTAACACTATGGTACTAAGCCAACAGTCCTGAGGGCCAGAATGAGTCCTGCTTTATGCCATATGGAGGGAGAGGATGGCCATGGTAAGATTCCCTCGCTGCTCATTTGGAATAGATCCAAATGGAGAAGTAAACTCTTTTCCAACTCTATTTAAATGACTCAGCACTCCCTAAGAACCTCATGGACTGTCTTCAACCTGTTCCTAAATCCAAAGCCCCCTGTCAACTGCCAATTTTCATGTATACATGTTAATAAGACCAAAGAAGAGAGATACTTAATACTGAAACTTTAAAAAAAATTATACCCATGGTCAAGAATTTCATGTCGATTTTAAGTTTTCTGTAAATGAATTCACCAATGAAGGCTTTTTTTCTAATTTTTTCTTAGCTCAAGCCTCATTTAAATTTTTAAAAAAATTTTTAATGGGGAACAGCCATGGTCATTGGTTACACATTGCTTTCATGCTACAATGGCATAGTTGACTCTTTTAGGGAGGGTGCAGCTCATAGTGGCCCATGCGGGGATGAAACTGGCAACCTTGGTGTCATCAGTACCATGCTCTAACCAACTGAGCTAACTGGTCACCCCTAATTTTTTTTTTAATTCCCACAGCTTTCTTTGAATAATTCCTTATTGCAAGGGGCTGGCCTTTGCATTGTAGGGCATAGAGCACCACCCTTGGGCACTACTCACCAAATTTCAGTAGCATTCTCCTGAATCATGACAACTAAAAATGTCTCCAGATATGGCTGAGTGTCCCCGGGGGGCTGAGAATCAACCCCAGTTAGAAACCACTGCTTTAAATGTTCTAGCTCCAAAAAAATTCAACATTGTATCTAAAAGCAAATAAAAACAATTAAAATATTGAATGTGCCTATTTCAACACACCCTTAGAAATTCAGACATGCCACTCTTGGGAGATGCCCCTCATGCCATCCCTCCACCAGCTCCAATTCAATAACATTATATAACTGTTCTAGAACCAAAGAAAATAAGATGTTTAACACTTACCACATAGGGGACAGTTTGTACTCTTAGCCATAGCTGCTCCAGCTTCTAACTGATAACAGACAGGGAAGTGTAATCTTATTTCCTATTTCTCAAGGAGTCTTGGGGGTTTCAAGAGGGCTGCTATTTGTTTATGTAGTTGTGATTAAAGGCAGTATTATGAGTACAACCTTCTGTAAGCCATCGGCATTCACATCAGTCCCCCTGAAGAACTCTCTAGTCACTTAGTTGCTTGTGGGACCCAGAGACCACACAAGTAGGGCATTACTGACTTTGGGGTGCTAATGAGCCAAGCCAGCAACTGCCACGCCAACATTGCATGCTTGGCCCAAAGTTAAAAAATATCTGCACGTCCATGTTCATTGCAGCGTTATTCACAATAGCCAAGATATGGAAACAACTTAAGTGTCTGTCAACACATGAAGGGATAAAGAAAATGTCACACACACACACACATACACACACGTGCGTGCACACGTGCACACACGCACACACACATACATGCACATACATACAAAGGGATATTATTCAGGCTTTAAGAAGAAGAAAATAATCTTGGGCTGGCCTAGTTGGTTAAGAGTTGGCTTGGGACGTGAGCTCTGAGCATCAGGGCCCTGGTTCAGATCCCACATTAGGGCCAGTGATGCTGCGCCCTCTACAGCTAAGATGGTGAACAACAGCTCAACCTGGAGCTGGGCTGCCATGAGCTACCTACTGTGAGTGGCTGGCAGCCAGCGTGAGCTGCCAAAAGCCGCCGTGAGCAGCCGTCCAGTGGCCGGCAATGGATCTGCCTCACCCGGGAAAAGCGCAATGATAATACCAAATTGTGCAAGCGAAGCGACGTCCTCCACAACTAGACTGAAGAACAAAAGGACAGCAACTTGCCTGCTCTCCTTCCCTGTTTCCCCAAAGCTGTCCGCATCCCCTAATTTAAAAAAAACTTAAAAGAAAATAAAGAAGACAACCATTTGTGACAACATGGATGATTCTGGAGGATGTTATGCTCAGTGAAATAAAGCAGACACAGAAAGACAAATATGGCATGAGTTTACTTATATGTGGAATCTAAAGTCCAAGATATAGAGGCTGGGGGTGGAATACTGATTGCCAAGGGCTGGGCACAGAGAGAAATGGGCAGATGTCAGTCAAAGGGTACAAACTTTCGTTATGCAAGGGGAACAAATTCCAGAGACCTGAAGTACAGCATGGTGACTGTAGTTAATAATACTGCACTGTAGACCTGAAATCTGCTAAGAAAGTAGATCTTAAGTGTTCCCACCAAAAAGTAAAGAAAAAAGAAAAAAAAAGGTAACTGTGTCAGAGGATGGATGTGTTAATTAGCTTGACTATGGTGATTATGTCACAATGCCCACATATATCAAAACATCACATTGCGCACCTTAAATATATATAATTTTCATTTGTCAATTATACCTCAATAAAGCTGGGGGTGAAAAAAATAAACTGAACCAAAACCCTAGAAAGGGATATTAAATGTTAACACGTTAACTCAGTAGGTAAAGGAGAGGATGGGCTGACAATAACAGTAAAGTAGGAACATTTCAGTTCCAGATTTCAGGCTTTTAGGATTTGATCTGTGAAGTGAAGTTGCTTTTCTTCCTCCTTTTCATGGTATTTCTGCCACTCAGAAATTACTTTGAAATGGGCTTTCTTATCCTGTTCTTACCTTGACCCTAACCTTGCCTGTTGCAAGCAGACATATGCACATATCAGGCTTTCCTATTTCTCAATTCCTTAGCCTCTAAGGGCTCACTTTCTGATAGAACTGTGAATACCACTCTAGTTGTTTGACCTCTCCCTCATAGCAGCCCAGACCCACCTTAGAGATGCCCTGCCACCTCTGCTTCCTGCTGGAGAATGGATGAATTTCCCCCTCAGCTAAATGAAGTTAATGCATGTCGTGGGTTAGAGATGAAACAGCTCACCTGTTTCCTAAGTAATGAATTTGAGGTTCACATCAACATGAAGGGAACACTGTGCTATTCCAGAAGGAGCAAGAGAGGTCCTACAAGAGATGGAGACGCTGTGTTCTCTCTGCCCAAACAAGGCCAGGAACTGACTGTGGCACTGACCACGAATTGTTAAACATTAGAGAAACCTGTAGGGTTTGTTACACCACAGATTCCTGGCACCACCTGCAAGGATGCCGAATCCCTGGTGATTCTCAGGTGGCATCTGAGTTTTGCATCTCCAACAAGTTCCCAGGTGACGCTGATGATGTGGACCCACACACCACAGGTTTCTCAATGTTGAACGGGTGTAGAATCACCTGGAGATCTTGTTAAAATGCAGAGTCTCGTTCACTGGATCTGGGATTTGGACCCAAGATTCTGCATTTGTAACAAATTTGCTGCCGTTTATTGGGCCACACTTGGAGCAGCCAGAGGGATCAGTGCGGTTTTCTATTGCTGGTGCTGAAAGCATCCAAATCTGATTTGTTTTCTATATGTATTTTTGCAGGTAGAAGACTCACTTAAAAAAAAAAATCAGGGGCCGGCCGAGTGGCGCAATGGTTAAGAACTCGCTTGGGATGCCAGAGGGCCCCGGTTCGGATCCCACATATGAGGGCCAGTGACACTGCCCTCTGCAGCTAAGATGCT
>NW_017731852.1:94152-97518 GCF_001890085.2 Hipposideros armiger | reverse complement strand
CAGCGTGAGCGGCCAGCAGCCGCAGTGAGCGGCCGTCCAGAAGCCGGCGACTGATCTGCCTCCCCGGGAAGAATGCAATGATGGTGCCAACTTGGGCCAGTGAAGCAACATCCTCCACAACTAGACTGAAGAACAAAAAAACAGCAACTTGTCTGTTCCCCTTCCCCCAATTCCCCAGCACTGTTCCCATCCCCGCAATTCCCCAATAAAAATCTTTAAAAAAAAAAAATCAGGCTCCCAAAGTATTCTGGGATGCAATAGAAGAACATCTTAAGAACCCCAGTTTAAAGATCTCTTAGTTTTATTTCCTCTTCTCTGGAGTGCTAATCCAAGTGCAGGACTGAAAAGTTTCCCAGACCCAATTCCAACATGGCGGGGTTCCCCCCACAACAAACCATTCTCAGACACCAATAGAGTATCCAAGAAGTTGACTCAATTCTGACACTATCTACCTGGAGATAACATCAGATTCCACAGATTAAGGGTTCAGTCCTACAAGACGACCCCCATTTCCCTACACACACACACACACACACACACACACACACACACACACACACACTTCAGTAGCCAGCCTCAAGCCCAGGTTCTCTGTGCTTCTGACCAACTGGCCATAGACTGGAGCTTCCAATGACCCCCTCTATCAGAATGCCAACCCTAAGTCCAGGTTCTTACCTGTGTTTCTGAACAACTGGCTGTAAATCAGAGGTTCCCACAACACTCTCCTTGGGCTTGATTAATTTGCTAGAGTGGCTCACAGAACTCACAGAAACAGTTTACTTACTAGATCACTGGTTTATTAAAAAAGAACATAACTCAGAAATAGACAGATGGAAGAGATACACAGGGCCTGGTGTGTGGGGAGAGGCGCATCACTCTCCCAGCATCTTTATGTCTTCACCAAACCAGAACCTCTTTGAAAAAGGCATAAAGCAGTTGGCCTCCTGGGTTTTTGTGGAGGCTTCATTACATCATGCTTGACTACATCTTTGGCCATTGGCGATTGAACTCAATCTTCAGCCCCCTTCCTTCCCCGGAAATCAGAGGTTGGGACTGAAAGTTCCAAACCTCTAATTACATGGTTGGTTCTCCTGGCATTCAGCCCCCACCTTGGGTGCAGTCCAAAACTCACCTCCTTAACATAACAAAAGACACCATCCTCACTCTCACCACTTAGCAAATACCAAGGATTTGGGGAGCTGTGAGTCAGGGACTGTGGGAGAAGACCAAATAGTTTATAAATGACAAAATCACTGTGGCTTCTAAGCAATAGTATATATCGTGTAGCAGAAGCAGAAGTGGGTTGTGGTGAGCAGTCTCTGCCACAGTGCGGTGGGCACTCCCAGAGGAGGGCTCGGCAGACAGCACAGCAGGTGTGCCCACACGCACCGGCCTCTGAGTCCAGAGAACGTGCCTGGCAACCACATTCTGGCCAATCAGCTCCTGGAACAGCTGGGTGATCTCAAAGGACTTCTCCAGGAGTTGCCTTGGATGCCCACCATTATTTCTGGAAGGATCCTTTGCTGCAGTTATACATGACATACTTTACTTTGAACCCTGCTTTTTTTTTCTGGGCTTACTGGGGTCACAGACCTGTAGAATTAGCCTCTCTGCCTTGTGCAAGCTTCATTGCCAGGGGTCTCTCCCAGATTTCCAGTCATCTTCTTAAGGGATCTGGGAGTACCCCAATTTATCCCCTATTCATTTCCCATACCACATGAGGGTCTATGTTCAAATTAGATGTAAGTTTGCATAAATTCCCCATACCCACTTATTTAATGAATATTTATTAAGCATCTATTGATCCGTGCATCGTGCTGGATGCAATGTAATAAAAGAAACAGAAGATGTAGAATGCTTAGAATATCTTTTATTAAACATTCAACAGCTGATAACAGTATGTTTCCTCCCACCCCATTGGATTTCCTTGTCTCTAATGAAATTTTTAGGATACCTGGTCCCAGAGCAGTTCAGAGAAAACGCAAGGTAGAATTCAGTCACTACCTAGGTCTTTGTAACCCAACAGCAAAGTTAAATGTTAGCAACTTATGTTACTATTATAAAATTTTAATCCCTGAAAGTTGGAATTGGGTCTGGTCCTGTCAGCTGCATATTGCAGTGCTATTGGTTTCCCCCATTACCTTGTTCTAAATCACCTCATCAGTCTATAGTTATCACTGCCACTTTGTAGTCAACCATGAATGAATGCCTAGACCAATAAGTCTCAGCTGGCGTATTTTGGTTCCCAGGTGGCAATGTCTGGAGACAGTTTTGGTTGTCATGATTGGTGGCAAGGTGTTACTGGCATCTGGTAGGCGGAGGCCAGGAATGCTGTTCAGCATTCTATAACACAGGACGGCCATCCCCCACAACCAAGAATTATCCAGCCCCAAATGTCAGGAGTGCAGAGCTTGAAAAATAATGCTCTAAGTGGAGGCAAGAACATTTTATTTATCATCTCTATCATTCGTACCACCAAGAAACTTATAATTCAGGACGCATGATTTACAAACACATACAACAACATAATTTGTGAAATGTAAGTCATGTCATACAGTCTGTAATAAAGTAAAGGAGATGGATTTCATTGAGGATTGGAATAAGAAAAGATTTCTTCCTCGTACACTGCTGCTGGTGGGAATCTAAACTGGTGCAGTCACTATGGAAAACAGTATGGAGTTTCCTCAAAAAAATTAAGAATAGAATTACCATGTGACCCAGCAATCCCTCTTCTAGGTATCTACCTGAAAAATTTGAAAACAGTTATTTGTAAAGATATGGTCATTGCAGCACTATTCACAACAGCCAAGACATGGACACAACTTAAGTGTCCTTGATGGATGATTGGATAAAGATGAGGTGGTATGTACATACAATGGAATGCTACTCAGACATAAAAAAGATGAAATAGTGCCATTTGCAACATCCTGGATGGGTTTTTAGAGTATCATGAAATAAGTCAGATGGAAAAGGATAAGGATCATATGATTTCACTCATTTGTGGGATATATAAAAAAAAAAGCAACAGACAAACGAACAAAACAAAACTCATGGATACAGGCAGCAGAATGATGGTTACCAGAGGGGAAGGTGATGGGGGGAGGACGAAGAGCTTAAAAGGAATCAAATATATGCTAATAGAAAGAAATTAGATTTTGGGTTGTGAGCACGCAATAGAGTACACAGATGTCGAATTCCAAACGTAAACACCTGAAAATTACATAATGTTATCAACCAGTATTACCTCAACAAATTTAATTTTTGAAAAGAAATAAAAGAGCTCCTGAAGGAGGTAAAGCTGATTCTTTTTTTTTTTTTTAAAGATTTTTATTGGGGAATTGGGGGAAGGGGAACAGACAAGTTGCT
>NW_017731852.1:85992-91252 GCF_001890085.2 Hipposideros armiger | reverse complement strand
CTACGCCATCACCGGCAACTCATGGCAGCCCAGCTCCAGGTTGAGCTGTTGTTCAGCATCTTAGCTGTAGAAGGCAGTGTCACTGGTCCTCATGTGTGGGATCCAAACTGGGGGCCCTCTGGCATCCCAAGCCAGCTCTTAACCAACTCGCCACTCGGCCGGCCCTCAAGCCAGCTCTTAACCAACGCGCCACTCATCCGGCCCCAATAATTTTCTTCTTCACTGCACCTCAAATTGGGGATTTCTGTTGGCATTGAATTGGAGCCAATGACCGTGGGTTGACCCAACCAAGAAAATTGAACCACTGGTTGCTTGCCACACACACATTTATTCTCATTCAGCAAGTTAATAAACAATCAGTGAACTGACCCACTAAGTGACAATAAGAGCTAACAAAAGCTCTGTGCTACCTTATTCCAAGGATTTGGTCAGTCTTTCTTGGTGTCTCGCCACTGTTTGCTCCCAACTGCTGTATCAGAGCAATATTTTGCCCATGGGTGTTCTTTATCCTAAGCAGTGAAGGGAGTCATAGTGACTTCATGGCATACATGAAATGGTCCAGCACACTCTGGAAAGACTCAAGGAGACTAATGCTGTTGTTTTCCAGTGTTTGCTGGCAGGCAGGAGTAAGTCATGCTGGCTTGTCTTCTCTGAGCATGGCAGCCTAATGAACTTGTAAATGTATTTACAGGTTTAAAGTCACATGTTTGTATACAAAATGCTCCTTTTCCTCTGTCCAACCCATCACAGTCAGTAATCCAGGTTGACAGAATACATCATATCACCTTGAATTTATACATCAGATCACCATGTATTTGTAAATTACACTTATCACAAAATATCCCTGGAATAAATTCCTAGCAATGAAATTTTTAAATGAAAGGATGATGCACATAGTAAATTTGTATAGTTAATGTCAAATTGTCCTCCTAAAAAAGTCTACATTTTATGCAAGTTTTACTTCTGTAAATTTGAAATTGTACAATATATATATTACAAAAACCGCGTGAATCTCCCTAAATTTTCACTTTTCAAAGGGAATCACACAATTTTAAAGCCAGCAGGTGGAGTGAATCATACACTCTGGTTATGCTGCTACTGTGAGGAGGACACATTGGAGCTGGTTAAGCAGAAAAGGGGCACAACCCTTTGTCCACGACCCAAAAACACACACCAAAGCTCTTCAAATGAATTATGGTGACCCTTGGTTTTCATTTTAACATTTACTGTTGTTATAATTTAAAATTGTTTTTAAAATGTTGGGGGGTAACAAAGTCATCCATGCATTTATTAATTCTAGTGCTGAAAAACACACCTAAAATCCAATAACTTTGGAAAATAATTTAGAAAGAGTAAAACAAAACAAAGAAGGCCAAATCACCACTGCAATATGGCATGCTGTTTCAGGAGCATTTATACTAGGACATGTTCGAGATGACACTGAGAAAAGAAAATTATTTTTAACCTGGGAATACGAGTAGGTTCAAAAAGGTCATCAGGCAAAGAAAACAGGAAAGCACTGGTGACCTGACCACAAGCTCCTTCCTGGTGACAATACAATGTTAAGCAGGGATGGTGGTGAGTTTTTGCAAGGTAAGAATGCAACCCACTTTTTATATCTATTCATGTGGGAATTATTGAATTATGCAGATGTTGAGTGATGAAAGATCTTCAGAAGCATAAAATGCAACAGAGAAGCCAGAGAGGGATTGTGAGCTGAACCCAGATGTCAGCCAATTAGTCAGGCAGTGTAGCAACATCTGGAAGAAGAAAATCCAAGCATTTCCCTCCTCATTAAAAAGAATTCCTAGATAAATGAACAAACAAAACACAAATAGACTCATAGACACAGAGAACAAACTGATGGTTGCTAGATGGGAGTGGGGTTGGGTGATGGAGGAGAAAGATGAAGGGATTGGGAAGTACAAATGGGTAGTCACAAAATTTTCATGGCGATGTGAAATACAGTATAGGGAGTATAATAAATAATATAGGAAAGACTACGTAGGTTATCAGATGCATACTGGACTTATTGGGGAGATCACTTCATAGATTATATAAATGCCTAATAACTGCACTGTACACCTGAAACTAATATAAAATAATATTGAATGTCAACTATAACTCGTGTGTGTGTGTGTGTGTGTGTGTGTGTGTTCATAGGATGTAAAGTACAGCATGGGGCATATAGTCAATGGTATTGTAATAGCTATGTACGATGTCAGAAGGGTAGTACACTTGTTGGGGTTATCACTTTGTGAGGTGTGTAAATGTCTAATCATTATCTTGTTTTATACACCTGAAACTAATAAAAAACAGATGAAAAACCAATCAAACAAATAACAAAAGAATTCCTAGAATTGAATTGCATGTGACATATAATACTAAAATCCAGGTCTAAGAATTCTCCCACATGCCCCTTTCTTTCTATGGAGCTAGAAGCCAAAATAGGGGAATGAATCAGGACCCATTTTCAGAGGAAAGATAACAGACGGTAGCATTTGTCCAATCCATATATGACCATATAGAGGAGCCATCCATAAGCAGCTCATTTTTCTGTTCTTCGCCAAAAAACAGCGACAAGATGAGTCCTAGGCTGTGGATAAACAGACACATTGTCTCTTCTGCAAAAGGTTTTCGAAGACTTCCCCAGTTCCTCCTACATGGTGGAGACAATGTGGAGAAAAGCTGATGAGAAATTTAACACCTCAGAAATTAACTAAAATGTGTAGCATTACTGGAGCTGACAATGTCGAATTTCTCTAAGGTCCAAAGATGAATAAAGGAGTCCTATGTGACTCTACAGCTCCCCTCCAATCTTATTATAGATAGTCTTTTTATTAATTTTATCTGTTCACAAACAATTGCAGTGTGTTTCTTGTGTGCCAGATGAAATTCTAAGCACTTAACATCTATGACCTCATTTAATTCTCATGATGAAATACTATTATTATCCCCATTTTTCAGATGAAGAAACTGAGGCACAGACATTATAAGTGGCTTGTGCAAGGTCACACAGCCTGGAAGTGGTGGAGTTAGGGCTTGAATCCAGGCGCTTTGGTTCCATTTAAACACAACAGTGACAGGTCACTTAAAGGCTACAGTGAATTAATAAAAATTTTAAAGTTGAATGTGTGCTTTTTAGAAGGTAAAGTGCTGATCAAAGATAGGGGATTATAATTATTGTCAAGGTATTATGTATACCGTATTTGCCGGCGTATAAGACGATTTTTTGGCCCTGAAAAATATGCCTCCAAGTGGGGGGTCGTCTTATACGCCAGGTACACTTCAGATAGACTNACCATCATTGCGCTCTTCCTGGCAGAGGCAGATCAGTCGCCGGCTTCTGGACGGCTGCTCACTGCAGCTTGAGGGCCGCTCACGCTGGCTGCTGGCTACACACGGTAGCCCATGGCAACCCACTGCAGCAGGGGCTGCAGGCTATGCCGTAGCCGGTGACTCATGGCAGCCCAGCTCCAGGTTGAGCTGTTGTTCAGCATCTTAGCTGTTGAGGGCAGTGTCACTGGCCCTCATATGTGGAATCCGAACCGGGGCCCTCTGGCGTCCCAAGCCAGCTCTTAACCAATGCACCACTCGGCCAGCCCAAGCTGATTCTTGAAGAATGCAAACAGGTGAGAGAGGCAGAAGAAAAAGGCAGCTTTCGCATTGGGGGCTGGGGGGGGGGCGGAAAGTATTGAATAGGGAGGTGTAAACCTGTAGCACCTAAAATATTTGGCTTGTTTATTGTCTTTTTGCAACTGTCCTGGACTGGAGAATAACAGCCGCATTATTGGGACTTAAACACAAAGATTTGTCAAGTGCCCGGGAAGGCTACATTTTTCTTTCAGGAGCTAGTTTCTGGCAGCTGTTTTTCCCTGTCCCTGTGGTTTCAGCCCCCCCAGCCATCATACTTCCATTTCCAGTTCAAAGAGATGCTTATTTTGTTTTTAACAAAATAATTGGGTTGTCTTTTGACTATACATTTGGAATATATTTTCTGTCATTTTATCTGTTTGGAGAAAAGAGATGATTTCTCTTGAATTTACTCAATCTTTTTATTGGGGAAGTGATCCTATAACATCTGTCTACTTACAAACCTGTTTACTAGGAAGGAGATTATATTATATTCACTGAACTGCACACTGCTTTTTGCACATGGCACATATATCTTGGAGATCTTTTCATAAGAGCACATAAAATGTGCCTCATTTAAAAAATGTGACTGCATATTATTTATTACATTCTATGGATATACCATAAATCACTGAAACAGTCCTGATGGATTGACACCTTGTTCCCATTACAAACAATGGAATAGAAACAGTGGAACGGAAAGGGATGCATCAACATGCTAATGAATTTTTGTGAATGAATCTGTTCTATTTAAACTAGATGCCAATTATTATATGTGAGAATGCTCTTTAGATTTTTAGCTTGGTTGATAGCAAAGAACCAGTTCAAAATGTCAATATGAAGAGGCAAGTATGGACCCTGAGAAAGAAAATACCTATTAAGAAGGACTCCTGGTGGCTAACTGGAATCAAATTAAAAAAAAAAAAGAAGGCCTAGCAGCCGTTTCTAAACAGGGACCCAGGGGCTTCTACTGCAAGGCATGCTTCAGGGAGAAACCTGCACTGAACTGCCTGCCTGCACTGTATTCCTGCCCTCTGAGCTAACCCATATAAAAGAGTTCCTAGAATTGTATTTCAACCAATAATAGGACTGAGGCTTTTCCCATCCAGTAGGAACTGTGCAGCTAAATCTTCACCAGCCAATCAGAGGGGCTCCGTTCTGACCAATGATGACAGTGCTTTTAGGACCAATCAAACTGCAAGTATTTGGAGTCCTCATTTGCATGAAGACGGACCAATCAGGGACCAGGGGCGGGGACTTCTGCCTATCTAAGTCAGCTCCCCTGTGGCTCTGAGAGTGCACTTTCCATTTTCACCTAAGACTGCAGGCTGTGTTTCCCTGGCTGGAAATGTCATAGAAGCCTCAGCAGAGCAGGATAAGCAGAGTGGAGCAGACCAGCACAGAGCAGAGCTGCCTCACAGTCGTGCTGCTTCACAATTCAGCTGTAACACTATTGAGCTGTTCCACAGCAGTGCTGTTCTCATGTTCTCACAGCTGTATGTATCACCACTGAGCTGTTTGCATTGAATAATTATCTTCTTTTTTTTTTTTTTCCAAGATTTTATTGGGGAATTGGGGAAGGGGAACAGACAAGTTGCTGTCGTTTTATTCTTCCGTCTAGTTGTGG
>NW_017731852.1:76030-81487 GCF_001890085.2 Hipposideros armiger | reverse complement strand
GGTCGTCTTATACGCCCAGTCGTCTTATACGCCGGCAAATACGGTAATTGACTCTTGATCATTTGGAATGAATAAAAAGTAGTGTTGACATGGTTCAGAGTAGAGCAGTGCTTTCTTTGTGTACATTATTTTGATCCTCAGTCAAGCACACATTTCAATGATGAGTGAATTGAGGCTCAGAGAAGGTGAACTACTCCTTCAAGATTCGAACTCAGATCTGGTGAACCCCAGAATCCATGCTATAGATTCTACTATGCAACATTTAGTGACCACAAGTGTTGGAACAGTTCATTCACACAGTTTGACATATCCTTTGACCATTGGTGGTTTTCGCCAAGGGGTGACGAGTGACATATACTATGAAAATACTACATTAGGACACAGTCAGCAGCCACTAAACAGAAGTGTCCTCTGTGTGAAACTGCGTGTCCTATGAACAGGTGGTCCTAAAACTTGTTGATCTGAAGTGATAAACAATTCTGGTGACAACCAAGGAAAGTTGTCAACTTTTGGAGGAAAACAGACCTCGGTTTGAATTCCTCTAACTGGCTAAATGGCTTTAAGCAAACCATTTGAGTTTTCCCGGCTTCAGTTTTTCTCATCCTTAAACACCAAATTTAGACACTCAATAAATTAAGTGGGCAGTTTCAGTTCCCATAGGCCAGGCATTGCTTTAGGCAAAAGGAAAACAACAGTGGCCCAAACAATGAAACTTGCAGAGGGTGGAGATTGACCAAAAGCAAACACTTTGATGTTTTTGATATAAATATCATACAATGGGACACATTATGCAGAGAATTAAAATAGAATGTAGTGCTAGAGAGTGAATGAGACTACCATAGAATGAATGGTTAGGGAAAACCTTTCTGAGAAGGTGATATTTCACCTTGTAAAGTGTGAACAGTAATGAGACAACCTGACAGGGTGAGAGGGAAGGGCTGGAGGAAACCAGTTGGTGGAAGGCCCTGAGACATGAATGAGACTGGGAAATCGAGGAAATGAAAAGAAGCCAATATAACTGAGTAGGGGTATGAGGCCAGATTTAAGTGATGATAAGAGGTTCAGTTTGGATCTAAATATGATGGAAAGCCAGAGTTTTCAGTAGGGGTAGTAAAATAATCTGATTTGCATATTTAACTGCCATTCTGTCTGGGAAAAGGAAGGGATGGAGGCAGGGGAGCAAGAAGGGAGGGAAGAAGGGAAAACAAACAAAAAAAGAGAGAGAGAGAAAGAAAGTATATCTCTTCTGGTTTTGGTCTCAAAACCCAGAAACTTCAGCTGCATAATGCACAAGCAATATAATTTCTCTTTTCTTTCAGATCAAGGAACCAGGAAGTCCCTGACAGCACAAGATGTTGGGTTCAGACAAGTACACGGCATTGCAGAAAATCTGGTCTTACCACTTTGGTGTGGGTAGTAGAGTGAGAGACCTCAGTGGTTTCAGTTTCAACTCCTTTCTGCATCCCTCTAAACCACTTCTTGTATTCCATCCGTACCTGAAAGTTTGAGATATGTAGAAATTGTGTTACATCCAGAGCTTGGTTCGAAAGAGAGGACTCTAAAATAGGAGACTAAAGATATAAATGCCAAGCCCTGCTCTCTACAGCTCTTTCTTTAGCTTTCTGTATAATAATCTGGGCCATGTTCATGTTGATTCATTTTATTTAAATTCAACTTCCTCAGTCATAGAAAAGGTGGCTACTAAATGTCAAGGACCATAAGGACTCTATAGATGGCAATGATGATGGTGGTGATGAAGGTGATGATGATGGTGATGTGATGATGGTGGTGATGATAATGAGGGTAATGATGAAAATAATGAAGGTGGTGATGGTGATGATGATAAAGGTGGTGATGGTTGAGGATGATGAAGGTAACGATGATGATGAAGTTCACCATTCATTGAAAACTATGTTCAATGCACTTTATACACAATGTACCATTTAATCCCCACATAAATCCAATGAGGAAAGTACTTCTCATACCCTCTATTAAAGATGAAGAAATTGAGGCTCTTGAAGGTATATTGACTTCTTTAAAGTTACACAACCAGCATTCAAAACTTTGTCATTCTTACTCCAGAGCCCTGACACTAAACTACCCACCGTGATCCCATGAATTGCTTTCCTCTAACCTCCTTAAAATATTCTAAAAAAGACATTTGAATATTTAATACTCAACATTAATTCACCAAGACACTTAGGTTGTATTTTACTTCTGTGTGTGAGGAGTACCAAGCATTAAGGAGGCACTAACAGATGAAAGAGAAATTAATGAAGTGTTAGGATGGTTTTTTTGCCACTTGCATCTTAATTGCTGGCCATTCCATTCATTAGCAAAGGAAAAAAGCCAGGAAAACCATTCCCATTCTTCTATAAAGAGTCAAATTATAGTAACGGCCTTCACTGAGAACTTGGTAGATGTCAAGGACTGTGCTAGGAGGTTTATATTGAATTATCTCATTCAATGCTCAACCATGTGAGGCAGATACTGCCACATCTTTGGATGAGAAAATTGAGACTCAGAGAGGGACGCAGTCTGCTCAAGGTCACACAGCAACCCACTCAGTGGAAAAACTGGGAATAGAGATGAAGTCTCTCTGAGTTTGTGGTAAATTTTGCAAAATAATCCAGTGCCCCTCCATGTAGTGCACCTCACTACAGAAGGATATTCATCCTTTCTCTGGTAAGTTCAGATTTGGCTATTTGACTTGCTTTGGCCAGTGAAAGAGAGCTAAGATACACTGTGCTGTGATCGCCTTTCCTTCTGTCATAAGAACACCGATGTTCTATGTAAGGGCTGTCCCTTCAGTGTACATCCCAAAATGAAGACAATGTAGCTCATGAGCAACTATGAGCAACTCATAGCTTTGTAGCATGAGCAACAAATAAATATTTATTGTTGTAAGCCACTGAAATTAGAGGAGAAGGGGTTATTTGCTACTGCAGCATAATATACTTTATCCTGACATGCTATAAACTGAATTATGCCCCACCCCCGACCCCCAAATTCATATGTTAAATCTCTAACTCCCCAATGTGACTGTATTTGGAGATACGACCTTTATGGAAGTAATTAAGCTTAAATGAGGTAATAAAGTAGAGCCCTGATTCAATAGATTTAGTGTCTTTATAAAAAGAAACATAAAGCTCTCTCTGATTCTCTCTCCCATGTAAGGACACAGTGAGAAGGTGGCTGTGTGCCAGCCAACAAGAGAGCTCTCACTAGAACCTGACCGTAGTGGCACCCTGATCTCAGAATTCCAGTCTCCAGAATTGTGAGAAGATCAATTTCTGTTGTCTAAGCCACACACACAGCCTCTGTTATTTTGTTATGGCAGCCTAAGCAGATGAGTGCATGCTCTTAAGAGATATGATCTATCAAATGCTAAGGTGCTAATGAAACTCAGAGCACAGGGCAAACCCAAGCAGCCCCTAAACCTTCTTCCCAGAATCAAGGCAACCTCAAAATACAAAAGGTCAGGGAAGGACAAGAAATGAACAATATTCAATAAGGCTCAGAGACAAAATAATTAGCATTACCTGGTGATTAAGGAGACAGTGCACCACAAAGATAAAAACCCCCTGCAGAACATTGATGATGGTGAACATGTAGGCAAAGATTGATCTGATTGTATTCCCAACTTCATTAACCATAAAAAATCCAAGGCCCCAAGAACAGCCCAGGACAAATAGCTGAGCAATGGCTTTAAATGTCATGACTCTGGAAAACAAAAAGAGTAATATTAGCTACCGTCTATCAGGGACTCCCTGATTGTTGGGCACTATGCTTAGTGCTTTGCATGCACCACCCTATTGAAATTTCATGACAACCTTATGTGGTTAAGTGGCTGTCACGAAGGATGAGGCAGAATCCATGTTTTCAATCACTGCCTCTGCAAATAACACTTTTTCCTACTCTTGGAAATAATTTTTCTGCAGTCTTTTACTTGGACTTATTGGAAGATTTTTGGAAAGTGCCTTCCAGAAATTTGTATTGAAAAATGTGGATCATGATGATATCATGACTTCAGAACATAACACAGTGTTGGATTTCTTCAAACAAAAACTGTCTGGAATGGGTTTGTTGACAGCCACGGACTGGGATAGCTGATGTGTGTGTGTGTGTGTGTGTGTGTGTGTGCGCGCGCGCGCGCACGCACGCACACACACACACACACACACACGTGAAGAGGTATGGGGAAACACCAAGAAGGGTGACACTCTGACTCTCCAAGATCAAAGAAACTGAAGCTAAGAGATGTTAGGCTGGTCTCAAAGTAGATGAGATCAAAGCCAGGTTCTGAAGTTAGACAGAAATTCCTTTAAGTTTTGTTCACATGACTCACCAGTGCAAGGCTCTTACCCACACCTGGGCAAAGTGAACAGTTTGTCCTCTTGTCAATGGGGTAGCAGTGCCCACACAGAGGTTGGAGTCATGTGCATTCAGTGAAATTATCTTGGAAATGCCCAGCATCTACTATGTTCCTACTTAATTGTCATTATTATTTTTAATAATTTAGATCAGCACCAGTGAGAACTGAGTTTCTACAATCAAGGAGAATGAAGTCCAGAAGTGGGTGGACTCTCAGAGGACAAAAGGGGGTAATGTTGATACTCTTAGAATGAATTTTATATGAAGAGTATGCTGCACAAAGGAGGCACCCAATGAATATTTGTTGATAAAAGGATGAGGGAGTACCTTAAATCACCTGAAATGTATAGTTTTTGCTTGTTCTATAAGTTGTCCCTCATGCACTCTTTATCTAGTACCAGGGAGTTTTATATCACATTTTTGTCTGGGTTTTTCTTTCCCAGGCAGAGTGGTCAGGGAGGAAAATCTGTAAATATCACTAATTCTGGTACCTTCTTACCTGGTGTCCTGAATGGTGGAAACTTCTTTATTGAGGGAGGAAAGTTTGCTTCTCAAAATCCACAGAATTTGGAAGTAGAACACCAAGTTTATCTGTGTAAACAGCATAAAAAATTGTATTGGAATTTTTTTTTTTGAGGCCACGTCCTGTAATCCAACTTGAGGTTGATCTAAGAATCTTTTCCTCAAAGACACAGGCTTCGTAAGGATGGCGTGGACATATGCTCTGGTCTAACTGCACACAGTATATAACCTGTGGCACTGGGTGTTTGATTAGGGTGGTTGTATTATTATCACTCAAACCAGGACACCTTGAAAGTGAAAAGGTGCTATTAACATCTATATTAGGACAATGGATGTAAATGCAAAGTCCCTGGCCAACAGGAAAACTTGTCACTCCATGCAGAGTAGATACTTGCTAAATATTTGTTGAATAAATGAATGTAGAATTTTTAAAAGAATGCCAGTAGAGGTTTATATTATATGAAAGCAACCAATGAACTAAGGGGATGCCAAGGAAAGACACATGCAGACAGTATTTCTAGTAAGGGGCATTATAACATTAGGATATATATATATATATAT
>NW_017731852.1:9020-75974 GCF_001890085.2 Hipposideros armiger | reverse complement strand
ATAAGATAAGAAACACTGTCTCTATGCTGGGTCAACCCAGGGCAGGCACAATAATAAATCATCATCAATGGTCACCTACCAAGATAATGATGGCCACTGGCCCCATGAAGCTCCACATGAACCCTTTATCAAGCTTGAGCCAGCAGCTGTTGTGAGAAAGATAAGGATTAACTGCTTATTTCTCAGAAGACAAAGGACTTCAATTCAGGCTCCTGTAGCAAAATCTGAGCAGTGCCAGGAGCTATTTAGGTCAGACCTGAATTTTAGATGGAATCGGACATGGGTGTTCATCTGACACAAGACTGTATGCCCTGAGCCTCAGTTTCCCCAAGTGTAAAACAAGGCCAACAGAATTATTGAAAAGATTAAATGATTACTGTGGCTATCGACCAAGTCTTGAAGTCAGATAGGGTCAATCCTCTGACTTTGTTCCTCTCCTTCAATATTGTGTCAGCTATTCTGGGTCTTGTGCCTTTCCATGTAGACATTAGAATCAGTTTGTTAATATCCACAAAATAATTCTCTGGGATTTTGACTGTGAATGCATTGAACCTATAGGTCAAATTGAGAAGAAATATCTTCTTGACAATATGGAGTCTTTCTATCCATGAACATGGAGTATCTCTCCATTTATTTGAATCTTCTTTGATTGTTTTCATCGAAGTCTTCCTCATATAGAAAAGATTAAATGAGATAATGTGCACAGTGTTTTTGCACTGTTTTGATACAGTTCCTGGCAAAGACTAAAGGCTCAATAAACGTAGGTGTCCTAATAATAATAATTACTATAATAAGAAAGAGAGTAAAAATAATAATTTAACTACAGCTATAAAAATACAAACATTAGTTAAGCATATTCCATGTACCAAGGACTCTGTTGCCAAAAGACTTTGCATTCTGTCATGCCTTATGTTGGCAAAGGTAGTATAACATTCTGAAAGAGGGGACCTGGCACGATGAAACTGGCAAAAGTAACAAGCAACTGCCAACACTCAGTGGACAGAAATGCTCCCACACTTAGTTTTATTCCAAGGGTTGCAAACTATGGCCCACAGGCCAAATCCAGTCCACCTCTTGTTTTTATAAATTCAATTTTATTGAAACACAGCCACACTCATTCATTTACTTATTGTCTATGATTCGGCTGCTTTCACACCACAGGGCAATTTGAGTCATTGCCACAAAGACCACGTGGTCTGCAAAGGTGAAATATAGTTACTATCTGTCCCTTTATAGAAAGTTTGCCAACCCCTGATCTACCCTATCATCTCCAGAATCATTCTGGCAGGACATAGGATTCAAATTTAGAGACAGAGCATCTTTTTTACTTCAAGAAGGAAAGCCTCCTACATGATGTTTTAGCACATGCACACCTACTTCCTAACCCAAGTCCCATTGCCAAAATACTAACTTTTTCAACTAGCTTTGCAGAGGTTTCCAAACTTCTTTAGTGAGGCAGCAAAACATGGCTATGAAGAACCTGCCTTGGGAATTCTGACTTACTCTCTTTTCAGATGTGACTTTGAAAACGTTTATTAGATGCACTAAGGCCCAGAGGTCCTGCACACGAGGTGATAAACAATGCCGACTTAATGGGAGAAGATGAGATACTGCATATAGAAAGCATTATCTCGGATGCATCACAGGCCTTCGAGAGTTGTTGCTATTGTTATTCTTTACATTTTGAAGATTAATCTCAACCTGCTTAGCCTACCCTTATAGAATCCTGCAGAACATAGAGTCCACAGGTTCTTAATGTGGGGTCATGAACTTGCTTTCTTGCCCCTGAATTTCATGAAGTTGTGTTCAAAATTTTGTGTGTACATACATTTGTCTGTGGAAATAGGCTCCGGATGTCACCCAAATTCTTAAAGGGACCCAACCCCCAAAATGCTGAGAACCACAGCTCTAGGGATTTTTAAGAGAAAATAGAATTCAGGTTTAAGAAAGGGCTGGTTTGAAGTATAAGTCAAAATCAGAAAATGGATTTTTAAAGAAATGTATTTTGATTTCAGATCATGGATTGGCCATGGACACCACTTCTACCTTAAACACACTCATCATGCTTACTGAGTGTATGTTCCGTAATTTTCGTGTCCTACTGATGCAGACACAGCCACAATCAGAGCTGGAATCCCGTAGCCCAAAGGGTACATGAACCTCTTCTTGAATCTGCCTGTGCTGGTGTAGTTGGCCACCCTGAGGTTCCTGACGGTGAGGAAGAGATGCAGCCCTTCAAAGAGCATCCAGGTGAAGGAGGCCAGGTAGAGGTAGTGAAACACGCCTGCGATGATGGAGCACAGCACCTGCAGGGAAGAGGAGAGTTAGAAAGGGGGTGACGATGTCGTTTACACCTGATTCTATCCTCAGCACTTATCAGTGCCTGGATGCTGGTCTGGAATTTCAATTCCAATACTTGTGACATTTTGCCTGGGGCAACACCTTTCTAGGGGCTTTTACTGGCTGTGGAAGTCTGCTTACCCCATGCATGGGGGCAAACCAGAAGTGCCAAGGAATGGATGCCAGGGGAGCAGCTCTTAAATCCATGATGGATTTTAGGAAAAATAATAGTGTTTTCATAACCCGCTGGCTGTGAGTTCATAGACTTTCAGGATTAAAAGGAGCTTTGGAGAACATTTAGTTCCAAATATTCCTGGATGTGATGGTGATCATTATCATGATGAAAATAAAAGCTAACATTGTTCTCTGTGTGATTAATCCAGATTATGTTTGATCTTGCTAAGTCCTTACTAGAGCCCCATGGTGATGCCCCTGTTTTAGAGAAGAAGTTTAAAAAAGGGGAGTCACTTCAACATGGTCATATAGTGAGTAGGATGGAGAGGTGAGATTCAGGGGCAGATTATGTAGCAAAGACACTGTCCACCAAAAGCTCAAGCCTCCCTCCATGCGTCCGTTCTGGAATATAGATCTGTCACTAGGACATGACTTCTCAGCCAGACATTACAGTTCCCGGGACTCTTGCAGTTAGGTGTGACCATGTGATGGGAGCTCTAGCCAATGGAATATGAGAGGAAGTGATAAACACCCCCTCCTGAGGTGGCCCATGTGAAGCTCCCTCATGGGACTCCACCGTGCTCGTGTTGCTTTCCAGTTGCCTAGAATGGAATGGACCCCAGGATGACCCTAGAAGCTGTGTATGGGAAATAGAAGAGCCTCCAATCAGCTTGAGGTTGGAGGATAGACACCCTTCAAACCTGTTTTCTCACCCTCTACTGATATATAAGGGAAAATTAACTGTTCGTGTGATTAGCCACTGAAATTTTGAGTTCATTTGTTTGAGCAGCTATTGTAACCCTATCTATACCATCAAGTTTGACTCTCAATCACTTTGCTAAATGTCTCCTCAGAAAGTACAGGTCTTGTTAAAGTTATACAGGAGGGGAGCTGAAATGGGAACTCTTGCTTTTTATTCCTGCCAATTACTGTCTCTTTCCCCAGCTTTCCTCAAGACAAGATGGGTAGGTTTGTTTATGACAGTGAGGTAATTTGGTTAAATCACCTACCTTCGGTTCAGTTTGATTAATCCCCGTGAGGAAGAGCAGGTTGGCCAGGAAGAGGCAGATGGAGAGCTGCAGGTGGAGGGAGGTGCTGGTGTTCTGGATGGCTTTGCACAGCAGGAAGGTGAGGGCCGCCAGGAGGAGGCACAGCACAGACAGGCTCAGCCCCACGTAGGTGATCACAGCCAGGGCGCGGTCTGCCTATGAGCCACCAAAGGAGAGATCTGTTATAGTCTCCAGCTCTGCATTTACGTTCCTGATGGGGAGTCAGATGGGTTTCCCAGTTCAGCCCCTTAGATCAGTGACTTAACTGCTCTGAGACGTGGTGTCCCCATCTTCAAAATGGGAACATAAGATCATTTACCACACAGGGCTGTTGAAAAACTGACTCCACTGGACTAGCACTGTCCAACAGAAATATGTGAGCCATGTGTAACTTAAATTTTTTAGTAGCCATAGTTCTAAAATGTAAAATGAAACTGGTCAAATTAATTTAATAGTATATGTTCAAAGTATTTTTAGTTCAAAACGTTGAATATAATAATATAATAAAAATATAATCTGTCCAAATTACAATTAATGTAAAACCATTATTAATGAGATATATGAAATTCTTTTTTTTCATATTAAGCCTTTGAAATCCAGTGTATATTTTACACTTACAACACATCTCAATTCAGATGCTATCTTTTTAATGGTGAAAGGGAAGTGTAGTCCTACTGAAAAATAAAGTTGTATTTGATGGGAAAATGTTTTACACTGCTTCTTCACTTAAATAAATTAAAATTAAATAAAATTAAGAATTTTGTTTCTTCAGTCACACTAGCCACATTTCAAGTGCTCAATAGCTACATGTGACTGGTGATCCTGTTGGACAACACCGCACTCAAAATTAGCCTCCAGCAATGCTAGGATTTCTTTATCTGCCTTGTTCCCTGATATATTTGCAGTGACTAGAGCAGCATCTGACACATGGAAGCACGCATATATGAACTCATTGAATGAATAAAATGAGGCCATACATGTAAGTATGCAACATAATGATTACATACAGTAAATATTCTTATAGTAAATATTCAATAAATGGGAACTAAAAAGAAATAAGGGAAGAAATTAGATACATTTTTTTTTAACCTGAATTATCCTACATGTGGTTGGGACATGAAAAGTTCAGGGGGCTGTGCCTTTTCACTGGTGTCAGTCAGTTGCCTTTCTCTGGTCTGACTAGGAAGGTTGAGGTATAACTCTCTCTTGCAGAGGAACAGATGCTTTTGATCCCAGGTTACTTTGGACCCTTCCACTATAGGGGCTGATAACCCAACTTTCCAATTTCTGAGGGCTTCCTCTATTAGCTTGAGCTCATTCTGCCCATGCCCATGGAAGTGTCAGAGAATTGATTGTCCCATGGATAAAGCTTTCAATTAATGACCAGAAGGAGGTGGTGTATAAATACCTCAGCTTTCTCTCTATTTAGTTAGAATGAACTACATTGACTCTCAGACTCCCCCAGAGGGAATTAAGCTCCAGTTACCCACAGGGGTAACTGCCTTGATAATGCCTTCGGCATGGCTTCTGTCCCTTTCCCATTTCACTTCTCTAGTCCCCTGCTGGTACTTCCTGGAACTACCTCTCAAGTAAGCTACTTCCACTTGATTCCATATCTTGAGTCTTTTTCTAAGACATGGAGAGGAGGACCCCACAGTTTCCTGGACACACTCAGATTCACAGGAAGGGACCATGAATCTTCGTACCTTAGGAGCAAGAGCCATGAGGACAGCAAAGCTGGAAAGGTGGAAGCACTTGCATTTGGTGTAAGACTCAGTACTGCCCACATGAGTGCAGCCCTCCGTTGACCAGCTGCCTCCCTCTTCCGATTCTTTCCAGGAGACACACAAATGTTTGGCTCTTACAACACTAGGCTGCAAAGAGAATAGCATGAAAGTGGCTGTCTTTTTGGTTTTGTAATTTCAACTTAATAAGTTGGTCAAGGATACACAGGGTTGGGAGCTGGATTAAGAAAACCCCATCATCTGGAACACTTGTAGGGAAGAGTTTCATGCCACACCTGCTGTGGGCTTTATTCTTCATTGATTCTGCCCTGCTCTGGTCATCTCAGAGTCCCAGGAATTGACATTTATGAAGTGCTTTACCCAGGCTGCTTGTCACTGGTAGAACCAATGAGAGGAACAGGTGAGAGATCATTGGATGAGAGAAGATGGAGGCCAGGTATTTCTTCCAGACACCTTTCCTGCTGCTGGCTATCTGTAGGGCAATCCTTCCTTCATGCCCCCAGCCTTCATTGGGCTTGATGATGCTCATCTCTCTACTGCCTTTTTAGGCATAAATGTGATAATAGCTTCTCTGGATGCCTCAATATTTCTTGTCATTTCTCTTAATCCTGAATGATCAGAGCTGTATTTGGTTGCCTGCCAGGACCCTGATAATACAGCCCTTTAAGGTAATGCAGAGAGAACCAGCCCTGGGTTTTTCTCACCTGAGTATGTTTGAAGGTCAGGAACACAGGTTTAGACAGATAAACTTTTTCCTTCATACCAATGGTGCCACTCACAACATGAGAGTTCAGCTTCACTTCCATTGCTCCTCTTCTATTGTTAAAAAAGGATCCATTTAGAATATCCCCAAGAGACTGATAAGCAATAAGTGCAACCGTACTCCTATCTGAGGAAAACATAAGAGAAATCGTTTTGTAGGGGGGTCTACAATTTGGTGAATTGGAATTGAAAACTTTGCAAGTCCCCACCCCTTGGCCCAGTCACTTAGAAATGAGACAACAGAGCCTAGAATTTGAAGGTCAAGGCACTCCATCTTACACACAGTACCTCCTGTGTTTCCTTTGAAAGCGTCAGTGCAGTTCAGATCCATTGTGTTATTTCCAGCTTCCAGAACAGTCTTCTCACTTGTCTCATTGCACCTCTTGGTTTCATAGACTGGAAACATTCAGAAAGTGAGTCTTTCTTGCCTCACTTTTTATGCCTAAGAAACTTGGGGAAGAATTCCCTTCTTTGAAAGACCCCCTACTGGTGACTTCATTTTCTGCATGCAAGGTAGACCAGATAGCACTCCCCTCCATGTCTCTTCCTAGTGAGGATGAAATGGTCAAAATGGCCTGAGCAACACACACTGGACGCCCAACTCAGAGGGAGAGAGGAAATAGTCATGCTTTCTAGAGCTGGAACTAGGGCAGGCAAATTAAACCTTTACCGTACAATAATTAAAGGGCAAACTAATTTAAATGGTATGTACTGAAGAAGCTTAACATCTAAAAGATTTCCAAGAAAATAGTCACCTGGGAGCAGATCTTCTGTATTTGGTAAGAATCCTTTAAGTGAACTCTTTCCACATCATATAAACACAAAGTCTGTTGAAAGATCACCCTCATAAAATTTCTTGGCTATAAGGAAAATAGTCAGTGTTTCTTACCTATATTAAGCACAGGATCTTCATGCTTTCCTGGAGAAGCAAAACTCTCATTCAATATGCTTGATTCCACGCTTTGAAGTAGTTGCGTAGCCTTTTTTGCAATGTACTCTTTGCTTCCATTGTTCTTTAGATTGGTCTTTCAAGGAAACAAAGCTAATTAGGTAGACTCTTATGGAAACTTAAGGAAGCAGAAATATGCGTAGGTGGTTTGGTGGACCCAGGAGACAATAATATTGATTAAGGTGCTACTAGGCTCTGTGCGATCAGCCCGATATGTGTTTTCTCATTTATCACATACAGCCCTGTGAAGGATGTATCCTTAGCGCCATTGTATTTATGAGAAAATATTTATAAATGTAAATGGATTAAATGCTCCAACCTAAAGACTAATGGATAAAGAATATGGGGTTTATACATACAATGGAATATTACTCATCCATAAAAAAGAATAAAATCTTATTATTTGTGACAATATGCATGGACCTAGAGGGTATTATGCTAAGTGAAGGCTTAAAGGATGAGATATCTAGAACCTACAAAGAGTGCCTTATGGAGAAAGATAGGGAGTGGGAGGTGGTGAGCAGGTGGAATGAGGCTCTAAATGCTTGATGCAAGTCTGAATGACCGCTGAGGCATTAAACCCTTTCCCAGGGTTTCTCAATCTTCTGAATTGACATTTGACACCAGATAATGGTTGTGGGAGGCTGTCCTGGGCTTTATAAGATGTTTGGCAGCATCCCTGGCCTCCACCCACTAGATGCCAGTAGCACCCTAGTTGTGCCAACCAAAAATGTCCCCAGACATTGCCAGATATCGGCCCCCGAGACAGAGGACAAAAATCACTCCTGCATGAGAAATGCTGTATTTTAAACGTCATAGGGAGCTGTGGTAGTGTTTGAGCAGGAGAATGACATGCTAAGACTATTCAGCTATTTCCTAAACCTAGCTTCACCTTACTCACCCAAATCATCTGTGTCTCCTCAACAGGTTTCTCTGGAAAAAAAAAAAAGAGTTGTTTAATTGAATGTGGGAGATAATGCACCCTGGCACATGTCTCTTCTTCCAAGCACCCTCAAGTTGGGTCTTTCCCTGATGCTTCCACAACCTATCCTAGTTTCCCTCTAAAAAGTCCCAAATGTCTCCTACAGTAGAATAAAAGGGAATCAGGATGGGGCTTTCAGTTCAATCATTCAGTCAATAGTATGTATGTATGTATGTATGTATGTATTTATTTATTTATTTATTTATTTTAAGATTTTTATTGGGGAATTGCGGGGGATGGGAACAGTGCTGGGGAATTGGGGGAAGGGGAACAGACAAGTTGCTGTCGTTTTGTTCTTCAGTCTAGTTGTGGAGGACGTTGCTTCACTGGCCCAAGTTGGCACCATCATTGCGCTCTTCCTGGGCGAGGCAGATCAGTCGCTGGCTTCTGGACGGCCGCTCACGGCGGCTGCTGGCCACTCACGCTGGCTGCTGGCTACACACGGTAGCCCATGGCAACCCACTGCAGCAGGGGCTGCAGCCTACGCCGTCGCCGGCGACTCATGGCAGCCCAGCTCCAGGTTGAGCTGTTGTTCAGCATCTTAGCTGTAGAGGGCAGTGTCACTGGCCCTCATATGTGGGATCCGAACCGGGGACCTCTGGCATCTTAAGCCAGCTCTTAACCAACGCGCTACTCAGCCGGCCCCAGTCAATAGTATTTATTGAGAAACTACTAAAAGCCAGACATAATGCCAAATGCTATGTGTCGAGATTGACAAAGAGACAAAGTGAATTCCCTTGTTTGCAGTCTGGTAGGAAAATCACTAAGCCAATAATTACAAATAAATAATTAAGAGATTGCAAGGATCTAAGATGTTAATAAATAGAACACGATGACTTAGGCGTATACAGAAGAGGCCCCAGCATACCAGGGGTGCAGAGAAGGCTTTCCAAAAGAATAGGTATTAACTGAGCTAATAATATGGAAACAGAAACAATACCTGCCATTGTCTACATAGCACAATATCTGAAGTGCTTTTATATACATTATCTCATTTAAAGGAACACAGAAGTTTCTAGAACAGAGTTATGTAGCATAATTGCTAATATTAATTGAGCCTTCTTAGTGCCTAGCATTGCACTAAATATTTTACGTGGCTTAATAATCATAGGTAAAGCATATTAGTTTCCTAGGACTGCTGTAACAAAGTACCACAAACTGTGTGGCTTAAAACAATGGGAATTTATTCTCTCATGGTTCTGGAAACTAAAAGCCCAAAATCAAGGTGTCAGCAGGGCCATGGTCCCTCTGAAGGCTTTAAGGAAGACCCTTCTTTGCTGCTTCTAGCTCCTAGTAGTTGTCAGCAATCTTTGATGTCCCTTGGCTTATGGCAGCATGACTCCAATCTATGCTTCTATCTTTACATGTCCCTCTGTGTGTGGGTCCCTAAGTCCAAATTCCCCTCTTATAAGGACACCAGTCTTATTGGATTTAGGACCCACCTTAATCTAGTATGACGTGATCTTGATTTGATTTTATCTGCAAAGACTCTATTTCCAAGTAAGATCACGTTTACAGGTTTCATGTGTGGACATGAAGTTGGAGGGATGGTACTGCACCCAGTAGGTGAGGTAAGCAGGTTCCTGAAATGACTCTCAGTGATCTTTGCCTCACATCCCTTTATTCATGCCCTTGTCTGTGAATTAATTCTTCCCCTGACTGGACCCCGCAACTCATTTCTAGTGACTAGAATACAGCACAAGTGAAAAGGGTGTCACTTCTGAGGTTAGGTTATGAAGGACTATGATTTCTGTTTCATCCACACTCTCTTTCTGGCTATTCTCATGTGCTTGTGATAAAGATGAACTGGAACATTAAACAAACATAATCAGTCAGGAGGGTCTAAAGGAGGAACTAGGGCTTATGGAAGTTCTCACACTCTGTGTAATCGTGAGAAACCTACATGCGGGAACCCGACAGGAAGAACTCTTATAATAAAGGCTACAGTTCTAACTTCCTTTTCTAGTCTATAAATACTCCTCCATTTTGGCACACAGCCCAGAGTGTGTATGTGACTTGCCATGTCTGTATGCACTGGGTTACAACACTTTCTTTTTCCAAAATAAATCTTTTTTGGTGACAAAACACTTAGTTGATATTATTTTTCAGTCAACACTTGTTATAATAAAGCATACCAGAGAGTCCGATGTAGCTAAGAACGGAGGGCAGCCTCTCATTAGCCACCAGAAAGGAACTGAGGCCTTCAGTCCAATAGCTTTCAAAGAACTGAATCTGGCCAGCAATCATGCGAGTGAGCCTGAAAGCAGACAAACCTTCAGATAAAACTGCATCTCTGGCCAGTACTTTGATTATAACTGTGAGAAACTCTGAAGCGGAGGACCAGGTAAGCCATGCCTCAATTCCTGGCCTACCCAGACTGGGAAACAATAAATATGTGTTGTTTTAAATCACTTACATTGGGGTCTTTTGTTATGCAGCAATTCAGCTGATGGTACTATACTTCTTTCCACTTACAGATGAGGCATATAGAAGCTAGTCATTACCCAAAAGTCAGCTGGTAAGTGGTAATGCCGAAGTCAATTCCAACTGTCTAACTCAAAACATGGAATTATACTAGAAATGAACAAATAAGTCAATAGGTTGTGGATAGTGAGAACCGAGTTTTTCAATGTTGAAGAAAGAAGTCACAAATAAGGAAAGAGGGAAGGCTAGATCAAACCCTGGTGTTGGATTTGAATTGGAGTTATTGGCATGAACTCATGGGTTTTAGTATATAGAGAGATAGACAGATGTAGAAATTGAATTTAAAAGTGAGTGAGAGAGAAAAAAAGTAGAGAAATCCAGTAGAAAACTAAAGATGTCATTTTGGAAGCCAGGGAAAGACACATAAAATTTTAAAGCAGTGACGTAGAGATGGTGATTAATACCATGGGCTTGAGTAAGCTCTTCTGGGAAAAAATTACCAAGGACAACAACGGGACGAAGGACAGGGCCAGGACAGAGCTCTGCTCTCTGACCCTGGCCTGACATCAGTGGAACTCTCAAAGTCTTTCCCTGCCCCTCCTCGTTCATGGTGGAGAGAGTAGTGGAGGTTCTTACCGTTGCATTCTGGATTCAAGTTAATGAAAAAAGACAGCACTTTGAAGATCAAACTGTCTTGGATACAGCTGCAGCTGTAATGTCCGATTTCATTTCTGCAATATGAGTGCTGCTTGCACTTTGCCAGTCCGGTCTTACACTCATCAATATCTGGGAATCAAGAGAAAATATCACTTTTCATTCTTGTAGAACTATACCATTTTCCATGGCCTGCGGAATCTCTACTACTCACCATTGTTAAAAAATGTACCCAGAACAACATCTACTCTTGGATAAGATGACTGGATAGTATGATAGTTCTCCTGAAGTTAATTTATAAATCTATGACGATCCCAATAAAAAATATCTACACGTATTTTATGGAATGAGATGAGTTGATACTATTATGCAAGAATGGCCAGAAAACCTATGAGGTGGGGGCTAGCCTTACCAGACATGAAAACATACTACAAAGCCTCAAAAATAAACAAAAGAACAATGAGATGCTGGTACATGAATAGATAAATAGACTAGTGGAATAGACTAAAGGTCCAGAAATAGACCCAATACACATGGAGCTTTACAATCTGATAATGATGCTATGTCATATCACTGGACAGGTTCTGTTGGCAACAATGTGGGAAGACAGGCGCTCTTGTGTGTTGCTGTTGGAATGCAAATTGGTACACCTTTTCTGGAATTAAGTTTGGAATATCTAATCAAAATATGTAAGGATTTACCTCTTGACAGATATTTCAATTCTAGGACTATATCCTAAAAACACATCTTCACAAATAGTGGAAACAGCCTAAATATTGGGAACGACTTAAATACCCATATGTAGGAGAGGGTTGAATAAACTATGGTTCATCCCACAGCTGTAAAAAAGAGAGTGGGGAAGATCTCTATGAACCAGTTTGGAGTAATTTACAGGATAAACTTAAGCAAAAAAACAGTGTTGAAGGGGATCTATGGTGTCCTATCAAAAGTGTGAAAGCCACAGAAGATAAGGAAAGACTGAGGATCTGTCACAGATTAGACAAGACTAAGGATCCTGACAAAGGCAATGTGGGACCCTGAAATGGTTCTTGGAACAGAAAAAAAGGACATTAGAGGAAAAACTAATGAAATTTGAATACAGTATTTCAGTAAATATCATTGATCATGGTGCTGTGGTCATGTCCTTGGTTAACCTTAGGGGATCTGGGTGAAGGAAATAAGGAATTCATTGTGCTATTTTTGTAATTTTTCTTTATGTCTAAAACCATTTTAAAATAAAAAGTTAAAAAAATAGATACATCCAATATTGTATGATTCCACTTATAGGAGGTCCCTAGAGGAGTCAAATTAGCAGATAGAAAGTAGATGGTGGGGCGAGGAGCTGGGGGAGATGGGGGAATTAGTGTTTAATAGGGACAGAATTTCAGTTTGAGAATATGAAAAAATTCTGTGGATGGATGATGATGATAGTTGCACAACAATGTAACTATTTAATACCACTGAAAGATACTCCTAAAAGTAGTTAAAATGGTAAATTTTATCTTATATTTTGACACAATAAAATAAAATGAATCCTAAATAATCTACCATTTTCTGCTTCACCTTCTGAATTGACACTACAACTCCCTCAATAAAACATTCAGTTCTACCAATCAGATATTCAGGAGTGCTAATTTACTCTGGTATTCAAATTGACCTTTAGAATTTGTGGAAATGAGAAAAGATTTGGCTGGAGCAGACGGGAGTAGTAAAAAGTGAAACTGGAAAACCAAGTTGGGGCCAGATCATGGAAGATATCAAGTGTCAAGATATTCATTTATTAATTTCTTCTCTTGATCAACACATTTTTATTGGGCGTCTGCTATGCGACAACGTTATTCTCTGTGCTAGGCATGCAGCAATGAACAAAACAGAGATGATCCCTTCCCTTGTGAAACCCTCAGGCAAACAAACAAACAAAAGTACCAGTGCTTTAACCTTCAAGATCCCAGGATCCTGGGAACTCCATCTTCCTCTAAAGAAAAACCAAGGATTAAGCCAGCAGCAGAATGAGAGTGGGAGGGGTACAAGCTGTAGAGGCTTCTCTAAAGGCATTGAGACAGCTCTGATATTTTCTATCTTGTAACATTCTTGCATCTTTGCATTACTATCACCCCTACAAATCACAGTGTTTAAGGCATAGAAGGAAGCCCCTGCCCCCTTCCAAACTCCAAAATGGGTGTGGATTACATCCTACCTTCACACGTCTCATTAGCTTCAAGGAAGTACCTCCTCCCAGACGCGGACTGAAACCCATCTTTACAAGCACACTGGGTATTGTTGAAGCAGCTGGCATGTTCAGGGCACGGAGGACAGGAAGCTGCAGGGAACACAAGATCCTTTCATTCATTTGCTTATTCATTTACTCAAGAAATATTCATTGAGCACCTATGATGTACCAGATGCTGTGGTCAAAACAATGTCCTCTAGGGACCAGCTCTGTTGGCATCCTCTTTGCACCCATCCCATACTGAATTCAGAAGCTCAAACTGTCCTACCCATGTCCCACCTCTGCCATCAACACCACTTTTGCCTGACAGGAGAACTTCTCTGTCAGCACCTGGGTTTCTTTACCTGAAGGTTTTCTTTGGCCACCAGAGTCCTCTTTGCTCACCACATGACAGAAAAGCAATGTTTTCTCCTCCAAGTGACTGACAAGAGTCAGTGCATTAAAAAACCCAGCTCTCTTACTAACAAAAATAATCAGAGAATAACAAGTGTTGGTAGATGTGGAGAACTTGTAATCCTAGTGCATTGCTGGTAGGAATGTAAAATGGTATAGCTGTTGTGGAAAACAGTATGGTAATTTCTAAAATAAAAATCAGAATTACCATATGATCCAGCAATTCTATTTATGGGTATATATCCAAAAGAATTGAAAGCAGGGCCTTGAAGAGATATTTGTATACCTATGTTCGTAGCAGCATTATTCACAACAGCCAAAAGGTGGAAGCCACCCAAGTGTCCATCAATGGATGAACGGATAAACAAAATGTGGTCCATCCAGAAAATAGAATATTATTCAGCTTTAAAAAAAGTAGGAAATTCCAACACATGCTACAACATAGATGAACCTTGAAGGCATTATGATAAGTAAATAAGCTCATCACAAAAGGACAAATGTTATATGGTTCCACTCATATGAGGTCCCTAGAGTAGTCAAATTCATAGAGACAGAAAGTAGAATGATGGTTTCAGGGGCTGGGGGAGGGAGAATGGGTAATTATTGTTTAATGGAGACAGGGTTTCAGTTTTGCAGGAAGAAAAATGTCCTATAAATGGATGGTGGTGATGATTACATGACAATGTGAATGTAATTAATAAACAGAATAACAAATGTTGGTAGGATGTGGAGAAACTATATTCCTTAAAAATGGTGAAGATCATACATTTTGTTATGTATATTTTACCACAATTTTAAATAATAAATAGAAGAAAACAGCTTCCTCCCCCCCTGGGGGAATAGCTCCAAGGGGCATGGTTCTTACTTTGTCCAACAGTCCCCAGAAGGTCAATCTCCAGTTGCCCACATGTAACTTCCTGAATATTGGCTTCTTGCCCTTCCACCTGAATTCCAACTTCTCACTGGTGCTTCTTGGGATCACCTCCCATATGAATGGCTTGTTCTCAAGTCTTTATCTCAGGGTCTGCTTCTGGGGGGACCCAACCCAAGACATGGGGCAAAGCAACACTATCTCCAGGCATGACTTGGGACACAGGCTTTTGGGAAAGGAAGGGAAGAGTCCAGTGTCTGCTAGCTGTGTGATCTTGAGCCAGCTACTTCTCTAGAGGGCCATTGGTCAAGCGGGGATAATGTCAGGACCTTCTTTGCAGAAATGTCATGAGAATTTAATGAGACAGAGTGTGCAATTTGCTTAGCACCAAGCTTGGTGCAATGCAAGAGCTAAATAAATGGGGATGATGATGGTGATGGCAGAGAAGGGGGAGCAGTCCTTGGGAGCTCCAAAGAGTCAGCAGAAGGCGTCAGGGATGAATATTCTCTCCATTGCAAAGGACTCTTTTCTTCCCCTGGAAGCAGGCTGCAGACCCCAATTTCCTTTCCCCTGGCCTTTGACAATCTTGGACTCACCTCCAGAATTCTTTGCTTCTGACCCTGACAGAGCCAGCAGGACACTGAGACCTGGAACAGAGAGAGAAAGAACCTTTGTTTGGCTAAAGCCTGGATGAGTTAGGGGCTTTGGCTCCCACTGCTCATCATACACATTCTGACTTCATTGTAGACTCTTCCAGGTAGACTATAAACATGAGGGTCATGAAAGGTGCTGTATATTACTGAAGTACAAGAGGTACACCTGATTGCTGCTGAAAGAGGTCCTACACCCAGTTCTAATGTGGGGGGGGCGGGGGGGGTTCCCATACCAACAAGCAATTCTTGGACACCAACTAGGTGTCTTACAATTCAACTCAATTCTGACACTATCTACCCAGAGACAGCATCAGATTCCACAGGTTAAGGGTTATAGGTTGGAAGTTTCAATGACACACCCTCCTTGGGTTTGATTAATTTGCAAAAGTGGCTCACAGAACCCGAAGAAACATTTTACTTACTAGATCACCAATTCATTGTAAAAAGATACTAATCAGGAGCAGCCAGATGAAAGAGATGCGTAGGGCCAGGGATGTGGGAAAGGGTACAGAGCTTCCATGCCCTCTTTGGGCATTACTCTCCCTGAATCTCCAGGTATTCACTAACCTGGAAGCTCTCCAAACCCCATCCATCCTTTTGGGTTTTTATGGAGGTTTCATTACATAGGCATGATTGATTAACTAATTGGCCATTGATGATTGATTCAACCTCCAGCCCCTCTCTATTCCCCAGGAATCAGGGGGTGAAACTGAAAGTTCCAAGTTGGTTGGCTCTGTTGTCAACCAGCCCCCATTCTTAGGTGAGTTCAAAAGTCAACTCATTAATATAACAAAAGACAACTTTTATGGCCTCATCACAGGAAATTCCAAGGATTTAGGAGCTCTGTGCCAGAAACTGACAAAGACTAAATACAGAGGATGCCAAAAAATGTATACACATTTTAAGAAAGAAAAACTGTATTAAAATTGTAATACTCAATATATACCGATAACAGAAGATGAATACAAGTCACATTTGACTTCTGCAATTACAAGAATTGCTCAAAGTGATTACCATCAGTATCCAAACATTTCTGATTACAGTGAACTACTGCTTGAGCAATGTTGACCAAAATGTCCACTTGTATACATTTTTTGGCACCCCAGTATATATTTCTTATTATAAATCATAATATCACAAGCTAGACTTGTATGTCCCCATTTCTGAAAATCCGGTAGCTCATAAAGCTTTTTCTCCAAGTCTAGCAACAAAAGGCCAACAGCTTGACCAGTCCAGATCTCTAATCCCACACTATTCAATAGAAATATAATGCAAACCACATAGTTCCTTTTAAATTTTCTACTAAACACATATTTTTATTCTCATTCCTCCACCCTCCTTCCCTTTGGCACCATCATCTTGTTCTCTGTTTCTATGGGTCTGTTTATGTTTTGTTTATTCATTTGTTTTGTTTTTTTAGATTCCACATATAAGTGAAATCATATGTTTTTTGTTTTTCTCTGTCTGACTTATTTCACTTAGCATAATACCTTCTGGGTCCTTTCATTTTTAAAAGTCAAAGAGAAACAGGTAAAATTAATATCAGTAACATATTTTATTTAATTCACTATAGCCAAGCTATTTCAACATGCAATCAATATAAAACAAATATTCCTAAAGTATTTTACATTCTTTGCTGTGTGTAATAAGTCTTTGAGATCCAGTATGCATTTTGACTGGTCTTATTCTGAGTGCTCAGTGCCTACATGTGGCTGGTGGCTATGGTACTAGACAACATGGGCCTAACCTTTTTTTTTTTTAGCTGAGCCATCCTGCCACCTGTTGGCAGCTCAGTTGCTGCTCAGGTTGGGCTGGACTTGAACCGCTGTTGCTCAGAGCTCAAACTCTTGAGTGAGCTCTTAACCAACTGAGCCACTCAGCCGGCCCACTGGGCCTAACCTCTTAATAACCAGTGCTTTCTCTGGAATAAGGGGAGATCTGAATAGCACAGACCATAAGAATCCCAGGAGTCCAAGACTGTGACAAATTTGTAAGGATATTTTCAGGATGATCCATTTTGAGGATGACCTAAAGAATGTCTACCATAAGACTAGAGTCTAGAGCTTCATATTAAAGTTGGCAATGAACTCAGAAACACAGACAACTTTGCCACAAATTTCTGAATATCACTCCATCATGGTACATGGGCTGGAAATAACCAGGCACTGGAAAATGGATTTTCCCTTATCCCTTTCATTGCAAGTGGGTTGGGTTGGAACCCTTTGCTGAATTCCGGAGGCATCTGTTTTCATGGCCAGCATCAGCCCCTGGAGGGTTTAAGTAGGACAAATAAAATGTAGGTATAATAATTTGGATTTATATCATATGGAAGGGAAAGGAATATGGAACAAGCCCATTTGGATTATCACAGAACAAGACAAGTCCCCTGGACAAGATCAGGTCAACACTCTTCCTACCTCCTCTGTTCTATATCACAGGTACTAACAAAAATATCATATTGATGCGTTTACAATATTAGGCTGAATCACATGACATGGCCACTTTTGTGAGTCAAAAATGCTCAAATATCAGCAATTTCCCTCTGAATACTTTTTTTTCACAAAAAAGAAATGTTGTTTGATTCCCAGGGTGCAAACTATGGCCTTTGGGGCAAATCCAGACCTAAGAATGATTTTTAAGGCTTTTAAATGGTTTTTAAAAACCAAGAAGAATATTCCACCACACATGAAAATTATATGAAACTCAAATTTCCATGTCTATATACATCAAGTTCCCTTGGAACACGGTGCTGTCTGTGGCTGCTTTTGTAACGTAGAGTTCAGGAGTTTTAAGACAGAGACCAAATGGCCCACAGAGCTGAGAATAGTAATTATCTGGTCCTTGGCAGAAAAAAATTTGCTCACTCCTGACACAAGAATATTGGACTTCACATGCTTGCTTAGAAGATCTTCTTACAAACCTTCTAGGCTGTGTTTGATTTGTCTGATGGTATTTTATTACTTTGACGATGCTAACGCCCAGAGCAGAAGGGTAACTAGGTCCAGGTCACTGTAACATGCTAAGCTAAGTTACTCTGAGCATGAACTCTCTAGGTGGTCATTAGTGTAGCCGATGCTTGAAGTGTCCCCTTATCCTACCCCCAGAGCGGGTTCCTATGCATGCACATAACTTACTGTATCTCTCGGTAAAACAGCATTTTTCTACAGCCTGTGGGGGGGCAAGGCAGAAGTGTTTGGAAGTTACACTAAGTGTGGCTGTCGGGCTGTGAGCGATGAGGTTGAAAAGCCCAGACTCTCGCCCTTTGAAGGCACATAACCTAAAGCCTCTTGGAGGGTCCACAGCAGGATTGAGTGTCAGTTACCCACAGCGGTAACCCCTCATTAACGCATCCTTTCTTCACTCTCCTCCCTTCCCTCCCTGACATACCCCCCCCCATTCCCCAACCCACCCCCACAACCCATGTGCCTCCTGGGATCTGCCCCTAAAGAAACCATTTACACCCAAGTCTTTGTCTCAGTTCTGCTTTAGGAGAAAGCAGCTAAGAGACTCTAGAGTTTCTAATAGACAGGCACACACAGTGATTTCTGGAGAAAGTCCTAAATTTGGGGAAGCAACCAAAGCTAGGAAACAGGGTCATGAGGTAAAGAGTGGGGAATTCTTTGTTCCACTCACCTGAGAGCAGGAGCAGGCATCTGCTCCCCATGGCACTGAGATACCAGGAACAATCTGAGAAACACCCTCCAGCAGAACGCGGCAAGGGTCCTGAAATGAAGAAGCCCTGTGCAAATCAATTTCTAATGGTCACAGAGTTTAGAAAATGGGTGGCCGATATTTATCAAAGCCCTTTGATTTCTACCCATTTTTTGACCCAACAATTCCACTTCTGGAAAACTATTGGGTTGTTGGAAAAGTCATGGTGTATTTTTTCTATGTTTTTCATTGCAAAAATACATCATGACTTTTCCAACAACCCAATATATGGATGAAAAGATCCTTCAAGGATGCTCGTAGCAGAATATCTTAAAGGAAACACGCTTACAACCCAACAAATGAGGAACACAAGATGCACCTGATGGAATATCCTGCTGGAATTTAAAATCCTGATCTATTGCAATCAGCAAGATCCAGACTGTGGGAAACTGCACAGGACAAACTATCCAAAGAAAAGAAATTATTTTTTAAGGTAAAAAATACATAGGGCACCTAGATTAAAAGAGACTTAGAAATATATCAACCAATTGCAGTGCTTACTGGATCCCAAATCAAACAAACAATTTTAATAGGTTATAAGGGTGGAGATGTGGTGACATTAAAGAAAGATTCTTCATTTTTTTTTTAAATTGGGGAATTGGGAGGATGGGAACAGTGCTGGGGAATTGGGGGAAGGGGAACAGACAAGTTGCTGTCCTTTTGTTCTTCAGTCTAGTTGTGGAGGACGTTGCTTCACTGGCCCAAGTTGGCACCATCACTGCGCTCTTCTTGGGTGAGGCAGATCAGTCGCCAGCTTCTGGATGGCCGCTCACTGCAGCTGCTGGCCGCTCATGCTGGCTGCTAGCTATACATGGTAGCCCATGGCAACCCACTGCTGCAGGGGCTGCAGCCTACTCCGTCACCAGCGATTCATTTTTTATAGATATGATCATTCACTCTTAGTTTCCTCACCTGTCAGCTCAGATGTCTACTCCAAAAGGAAGCTATAGGTATGATACAAGGGCTATGTTTACAGAGTCCTGATCTTTTGGAGATATGTACCCCAAATTCTGCAGGTGAAGTACTGTGATGTGTAGAATCTATGTCAAGATAATTGGGGGTGACGTGGTTTGAGGAGCAAGTGAGAGGAAAGATGAAACGAGATTGACCAAAAGGTGGTCATGTTTAAAGCTGGGTAAAGGGTCTGTCAGGTTTGTGATGTTATTGTCTCTACATTTGTATATTTGAAAAGTCCCCTAATAAAAAGAGGGAGAAAATATTGTCTTAAAGGTGTACTGTTAAGTAGATACGTAACAGAGTGGAATGATTGGTCTTTCTCTAACTCCATCTTGTGCAAGTCTGCTTGGTTCCCATGGCAGTCAGGCTAATAGCTTCTGTTTAGACTGGCATATAGACAGGAAAATCATTACAGGAATTCTGCTTTCAGCTTGAGTTGTACAAAAACAACCCCTCCCATGTCCCCTTCCCTTGACATAAAAGAAGCCTGAACTCTGTACTTGGTAAGATGGATTTGCAGAACCACTAGGGCTCCCATCTTTTGGGTTGATGACTTTTCAATCAATAAACCTCTCCTTACTCCAAACTCTGACATTCTGAGTTTTGGCCTTTTGAAGCGGCAGGGGACATGGACTTTGGACCAGTGACAATTTGGCTAGCTTTAGCCAGGAGGTAGTGTCCGTGGGAGACCAACCCTGGCTGGGGTTCCCCTCTGTGAGTCCCAAGCAGCTGCCGGTGTGGTTAGCATTGGGGCCTCTGGAGGGACTTTCCCCCGCAGATGCTGGTCACCCTTGGCTCATGGCTTGTTTGGAATTAGGAAACGTGTTTGGATTTCGGTCTACCTTTGGTTTTGTCACTCTGGCATGCACAGCTGGGAATCCTTTCTATGTCTGGGCCTTCTCTCCCTGGGACAAAGCCATCTGCATTTTGAAGGCCTCTGTCTGAAAGTAGGGTCAGGGTTGTTGGATTCTGCCCATTTGTTTGTCTATGTTTGTGTGCCTTTGCGAGCTGACTGGAGCGATTTGAAACGGTGAGTAGCCCCCGTGTGCACAACCGGGAGCTCCCTTCTCCTCCGTTTGGGCTTTTCCCTTGGGATGAGCCAATTTGTTTTGCATTTGTTTGGGGTACCCAGTGGGAGAGAGGAATAGTTGTAGGACTTGTACCTGAGTTATGAACCGGTTCATTTGCATTCATGTATTTAGCCATTTGAATTTGAAATTTGTAAATTGCCTAGTATATTTGAGGAGTGGTTAGGAGAGTACTCAATTTATTGTCTCATGCATCATTTGCATGTTGATCTCAGGCCTCTTCTTCCCCTTTTGGCTTGGAAATAATTAGTAAAATGGTGTTTCTGTGTACTTTGCTTAGAAGTAAGAAGTAAAATGACATCTGAGTCATCTCCTTCCCCTCCCTCATCTTCTGTTCCAGACATGACAGCCACCATCTTGTGCTCAGGCTTCATTCCAGTGCCATCTTCCTCTAGGAAAATCGGCCGCTTTAAACTCAGGCAGCCTGAAGCTGCTCTCTTTACTCTCTGAGGTTTCCGACTTTATTGCGCACACTCACTTTTTTTGTTTGTGTTTGTCGACAAATCCGCCTTAAGGGGCACCCTTGAAGGAGAGGATCTCAGGCCTCTCAGAAACAATGGAATGTGTTCTTTGATTATAAATTAATCTAAAAACAGTTTTAAAGGCAATCTTACAGCATGCAAAGCTTTGGTCAGCTGAATTTTGCATCATACCTGGGACATAAAAGCTATTTTAAATGAAAACTATGAGTCGAAAAACAAGTGTTGGCGAGGGTGTGGAGAAAAGGGAATGCTCATGTACTGTTGATGGGATTGCAAATTGGTGCAGCCACTATGGAAAACAGTATGAAGGTTCTCAGAAAATTAAAAATAGAACTATGACCCAGAAATTCCTATTCTGGGTATTTATCCAAAGAAATCCAAAACACTAATTCAAAAAGATATATGCATCTCTTTTTTTTTTCCTGGAGCTATTTAGTACATTTTATTTTTATTTATTTTTACATAGTTTCAGGTGTACAAAACAACGTAACAGACATACCTCTCACAAAGTGAATAAAAAAAAAGAAAAGAAAAAGAAAAAAGATATATGCATCTCTATGTTCTCTGCAATGCTATTCACAATAGCCAAGATATGGAAACAACCATAATGCCCATCAATAAATGACTGGATAAAGAAATTGTGTTACATATTTCATGAACATACAATGGAATATTACTCTGCCATAAAAAAAGAAATCTTACCATTTGTGACAACTTGGAAGGGCCTAGAAGGTATTATACTAAGTGAAGTAAGTCAGAGAAAGACAAATACCATATGATCTCACTTATATGTAGAATCTAAAGAACAAAATAAACAAAAACCAAGACAGAAACAGACTCCTAGATTCAGAAAACAACCTGATGTTTGCAAGATTGGAGAGGGATTGGGGGACTGGGTGAAAAAAGCGAAGGGATTAAGAAGTACAAATTGGTAGTTACAAAATAGTCATGGGGATATAAAGTACAGCATAGGGAATATATCAATAATATTGTAATAACTATGTATAGTGCCAGGTGGGTACTAGACTAACTGAGGGGATTGCTGCATAAATTATATAAATGTGTAACCACTATGCTATACACCAGAAAATAATATAAAATAATATTGAATGTCAACTATAATTGAAAAAAATTAATTAAAAAAGAAAAAAAGAAAGCTAAGTTCTTTCTTAACAATCCAAGAAAATATATATATATATTATATTTATCGATACTTCATGATATTCATAATGTTGATAATATTTTGTATACTTTTTTATCTACTAATTTTTCTCAGTGATGTATGACAGGAATACAAACCAAATGGAATGAGTAAGGCAAAGAATAGTAGAATGAACATTTTTTACTAAAGTCTCCTAAAATCTACTTTTCAGAAATGTCCCAAAGTATATTATTATGGTTGTTTCCATAATAATATTTATTAATTTACTGTAATATAAAATCATAAATAAAATAATGGAGCAGGCTATTAAAATAACATTGAAAGCAAATGTGATATAGCATTAGGATAAAAGCAGGTAATAGAGCAAAATATAGAGTATCACATTTAAAGAAATTATAAATGTTAATAAGAAAACAGCATTGTGGGTGATTTTAAACTTCTTTAACTGTAATTCTAAATTTTACACATTACTTTAACAATAAGAAAATAATAATAATGAAATATTTTAATAGAAGAGGAAATAAAATGGGTAAAAAAAATTGGCTCCACTTGGCAGCTCCATCCTTCTCTATATAACTGTTCTACTTTGTTTTTGAGTTTGGAATCTTCTAGGGACTGCCTGAGGAACAATTCTCTCTCAGTGCCTCATCCACAATTAGGTGCTGGCCATAGGCAGTTAGATGACATCATAACTCAGTGCCCGGGACAGCCTGAGTTTGAATTGCAAGTCTGAAGTGACTAGTTCAGTGACTCTGAGGTGCTGACTTTGCCTCTGAGCCTCAGTTTTCTTGTTTGCAAAATGGGACAAAGAAAAAGCATATACTTCATAGTATGTTTGTGATGATGCAGTTCATAACATGTGGCACTTGTCTGGCACATAGCCAGTGCTGAATAAAGTAAACTGTGATAAGGACCGGATGTAATGATGGTGGTGATGGTGGTGGTGGTGGTGATGGTAGTGATTGTGGAAGCAGTGACTGTGTATGAAAAGAGGGCTCTATAATATATCTAACCAAAATAACCTCACAGGGTGATCTGATCATAAATTCCTAACTGGGTAAGTCATGGTGGGTAGTCACACCCCAGGCCTATAAAATGTTTATCTTTACCTTAAGCAAGTCCTGTGCATGTTTTTGTGCCTCTAGGTTGACACACCTTTGAAATGCTTCTTTTTAGACCTCTTGGAAGAATAACCACTCTCAAGAGAGCACATAACCTTGCTAACTATCTTATAGTCCAATCCTAGAGATTACTCTGCCTTGCTTTCTCCCACTTTCATGTAATCCTCCTTATGTTCTCTCCTTAATTCCAAATGTATAAAAGAAATTGAAAACTGTCATTCTGGGAAGCATTTTTTCTCAATCTGTTGAGATCTTGCTTGCAGGTGTATTTTCTGTTTGGCCCAAATAGACTCTTAAAAGTTCTCTACAGATTCTTATGTTGACTGGTAATAACAGTGATGATGGCATTGATGAATGAAAATGGTGTATGGGGTAGCAGTGACAATGGAGGGAGGGGTTTTGCTGATGACAGTGATGGTGGTGATGATGGTGGATGTGACGGTAATGGTGATGGTAGTGATGGTGGCGCTGCCCGTGGTGGTGATGGTGGTGGTAGTGACAATGGTGGTCACGGAGATCCCTCACTCCCTTTCCATGATTCCAGTTATAATCATGGCTTTGCATGCTCAGGACTGATCCATTTCCCAGTGGTGATGAGAATTAACAAGATCCTGTGAAGCCCCCACAGGAACAAAGTAGAGTTCTGAGAAGGCCCATCCCAGAAAAAACTCTTCTTCTTGATGGCCCTGAACAGGTTAGTCACACATTATGCAATGGCATCTAGTATGTAAATCAAATATTGCTGCAGATACTTCTCTTAGCTTTTTCATTACAACTTCGTAAAAACATTTATGAAACATCTATGACAGATCAAGAGCTTACTAAGAACTTTGACACTAATCTCTTTGAAAGGTCACAACAAAGCTGTGACATAGATCTTATCATGATCCCCCACTTCTCAGGTGAAGAAACTGAGACTCAAAGAGATTCCATCATTTGCTCAAGGTAAGGCTGCTACAAAAATGCAAAACTAAACTTGGACAAAGTTGGGCCGAATCCAAAGCCATTGTTTAACCTCCACACCAAGATCCCGAACCTCAGAGGCTCCTAGGAGCTAAACATGGAATATAAATAAGCGAGGCCATTTTGGGGGAGCAATGGGGACTGTGGAGAACTGGATACCATGAACTCTACCTAAAGACATTCAAATCCACTTTTCCCTTAAATACAGAACCAGTGGGCCCCCAGCTTGCAAGCTCTGCCGTAGACAATACCTCCTGACTGAAAATCAAATTCTGTTCAACCTTCAAGGACTTACACATGGTCACTTCCTAGATGCCTTCCCTTCTCTGAACATTTGCTTCTTTTTTTGATTCATTTTTCCCTTTCCTTCCAAAAAACCTACTCTAAAATAGACTGGAATCTCCTAGCGTAAAGAAACCCTGTCTAGAGGAGGACAAGTCTTTTTTGAGGCTTCAATTGAAACCAGTTTAACTAAAGTGAGTATTTTACATGAAAGAGGTGATAATGTTTTTCAGAAGAGCAGAGACCTCTAGTAATGCTGATTTTTTAGTTTTTTGGGGTGGTGGTGGTGGTGGTGGTGAACCACCGTACTGAGGTATGATTGGCATGTAAAAAACTGTATGTATTTAATGTATACAACTTGATGAGTTTGGAGATAAGTATACACCCATGAAACTGTCACCATTATCAAGGCCATAAACATATCTATTACCTCTCAAACGTTCCTCATGTCCTCTGTATGATGTGTGTGTGTGTGTGTGTGTGTGTGTGTGTGTATGCTCATGCACGTTAAGAACACATAAGATCTACCATCCTAGCAAATTTTAATACAGTATTGTTAGCTATGGACACTATGCTGTATAGTAGCTCTCCAGAACTTATCCATCTTGCATAATTGAAACTTTATACCTTTGTCCATCACTCCTGGCACTCACCATTCTACTCTCTGCTTCTTTGAGTTTGACTGCTGTAGCTTCTACATGTAAGTGAGCTCATATAGTATTTGTTGTTCTGTATCTGGATGATTTCACATATATATCAAAGCTGATTTGCAGAGAATTTTGGCCATGACCTACTGTAAGAAGTAAATTTTACACCAGAAACAAGAGAGAAAGAAAATGAACCAAACCAAGTTTCACAAATCAATATCCATGATAGGCAGCATCTGATATTTTAAAACTATAGTCCTTTCATTTCTTTTAAAATGCTAGTTGGTACCCACTAAATTGGTTCCATGACCCCACCCCACTATTGACTCACAAGTAGCTGGTTTAAAAAATACTGACCTGTAGATATTTTGCTCATAAATAAAATATACAAGCCTTTCACTCTGAGTCTGGTGTTAACTGCACTGGTATGTTTATTATGGGGGTCAGGTGTGTGGCATGTGAAAAGGCTTGGTAATTCATTATGGGACATTGGTAAACTCACTCATACTTTTAGATCTTGTTATCTATTTTTAATAACAAATTGGTTACCTGCTGCATCTGATTTAGACTTTGTGTCTTGCATCTTTCTTATTTTAGTTCCACTTAAGCCCATTAATACACAACTTGCTATCTCTTTGGAGTGTAGTAAGGCATTTCAGGTTGTCCTATACTACCACCTAATGCACACATTCCTTACCCAAGAAGAAGTGGGCAAATGAACACGACAGAAACGTCCCTAGAGCAACTTTCAAGAAATAAAGCAACAAGACATGTAATGTGGTCTCCTTGAATTCTTTTCCCAGTGCTAGACATTTTTCTAGACCCAAGATCACACATTTCTATTTTCTACAGAAAGACCCTAAACAAGTTCCTACTTACCCACAAGATAAAAAGCTCTTGAGTCTCACCCAGTCTCAGCAGCTTCTCCGAATTAAGAAAAAAAGGAAGTGTATCACTTATTATCTTGAGCCCTAGTTTCTCAAGGAGTCTTGTGGGTGGAGGAGAAGGCTGGGGGTGTTGGGTGTGGAGTTTGCATAATGCATGGCCCATTAGTTCTCTTTTCATTGAATTTAATAGTACATTACCAGGATGGACCACATAAAAGTGCCTCAGAAAATGAACTTGGAAATGGTGATAGTATTCAGTAGGGAAAACCAGGAAACGGAGGGTGGTGCCAACTTCCATCTACACCAAGGAAATGGATCAAATTTTGAGGATGCTCCTTTAAGTTGGTGAACTTCTTAGTGAGAGGGTTGAAGACCAGAGTGTGGGAGAGAATCATTGTATCTATGCATTACCCAGTTCTCTATTATTGTATTCCATTATCAGTTTACTGCTTTGGGAAAATGACGTGCCCATATTCTTGGTCTTTGAGATAGGGTCACCCAACATAATCACACTCATCAACTTGGCTGGTAAAATGCTTGACTGGTCCCATTAGCATGGTGTCCTGAAATTTTCTTCTCATTCATATTAGAGGAATCATTGTAAAATCCAGCAAAAATATGGCAAATATCCCCTAGTTTGACAAGTCCAAATCCACACCTAGTGATTTACTCCTTGTCTTGGTTTTATTACATTTATAAAACATAGCCTTATGATCTCTAACATGAATATCTTCCTCTTTCAGTTTCCCATTTCTTTTTATAAATTAGAGCCAATGTAATAAAATAGTCAAATAATCACCTGGATATAGCTGTTAGGTGGGCTTGCAGTCAGCCTCCCCAGGTAAGCCTCAAAATACTTGCTGCATGTGATACACAAAATGTTTCTTTTGCATGGCAAAAGAAAGTGTTTAGGCCTATCCTTGTTAGCTGAGCTGAAGTAAAAATTGTCTGAATATTAAGATGAAATGCCTGAACCAGAAGCCCCTGAGATTCTGCAAGTGACATTATTTGCACAAACAAATGCCAGAATTCCTCTTTTTTCATGTGTAGTCCTGCCATGCTGACTCTAAACTTGGCCATGCGGCTGGCTTTGGCCAATGAAAAAACAGTTAACAGGATGTAAGCAGAGATTTGAAAAGCACTTGCACGTTGGGGCTTGCCATTTTTGCTTCTCTTGAAATCCTGGGATCACCAAGTGAATGAGCCTAAGCTAGCCCTTTGGAGGAGGAGAGGCCATGTGGAAGAGAACCAAGTCTCACTAGTCAATAATCCATCACCCTGGTTGCCAATGTGCAAACCACCTAATGTAGGGTTGAGGCCATGCTAGATCATCCAGCCACTAGCGGACCCACAAATGCATGAAAGAGCCCATCAGAAACCAGCCAAGCTACCCTAGGCCAGAAGAAATGTCTAGCCAACCCACAAAATCATGAACTAAAAAATATAGATTTTGTTTTAAGCAAAAGAAATTCGGAGGTGGTTTGTTACACAGCCAAAGCTAACTGGTACACTTCACAAAGTAGACTGGAAGGAGTACTTACACACGTGTTTTCAGACATGGTACCATATGACTTCAACTCCCAATCACAGCTGATTGGGCCATGGATTGGTCCAGAGGCAACCAACAACCTATGAGGTGGTCCAGCAGAGAAGTCTACCTTAAAGGAGATCTCTCTATTGGATGTTGGCTCACCAATCCATCCAGCTTGTGTCTCTCTTGGACAGTTTGATTGCAAAGCCCCAAAGAGGGATATATACAAACAGTAGAGTGGCCCATGAGCCAATGAACAAATGAGAACTAACAAAATTAGTCATCAGACAAGAGAATCTGTTGATGACATTCTTTAATCCCTACTTCCCTTGGAGCAGTAGGCTGTCACCATCACAAGATTCCAGTCCATTTCACAAACCAAAAGAGCAAATACTCAGTCCGAGGAATAGTTCCAAAGGTGTGGTGCCTCTCAAACTATATCAAGCATGTAACAACTCACTTTGGGCAATTGTGAAAGAAACTGCTCTCTATCCTTCTCTACCCTGCTCTGTGCACTAAAAGGTTGTCCTGTATGGACTGCATCATCAGGACCGTCTTGTACTCTGTCTTTAGCTGAGTTTAACCAATGGTAGCCATGGAAGGAGAGAAGAGGACTGGAGGAGAGAGAGAGAGAGAGATGGGGATACTTATTTTCCCAGCTACTCCTACCCTCCAGGGACTGTACATTGAGATGATAATTGGATTCTTCTGTCCCAGCCTAAGGCCTGTTCAGGTTTCTATAACTGCTCCCACAATTTGCCCCTTTAAGCCAAGGATTGATAAAAGTTCCCCCACCGTTTCTAATCCCAGCATCCTTTGTTGGTTTCTCTTAGCCCTGCTCTGATATTGTGATTTATAGTAAGAAATGTATCTTTGCTCTTGCTCTGTTTCTGGCACAGAGATCCTAAAACCCTTGGAATTTCCTGAGCAATAAGAGCAATGGGAACATCTTTTGTTATAATATTTGTTTTGGTCTCTTGTCTTCAGTTCCTGGTATCACTTCATAGCCCTAAATGTGAAATGGGTGTCTTGTTATTCATAACAATCCTCTTTCCACTATAACTGGGTTTGTGTTAATGAGGTGATTTTTGGAAAATGCCTAAGGATGGGGGCTGGTTGCCTTGGGAACCAACCATGAATAGAATAGAGGGTTGGAACTTTCAGTCCTTCCTCCCCCACCCCCATTTCCCTGGAGGGGAGAGGGGCTAGAGGTTGAATCAATCATCAATAGTCAATGATTTAATCAATTGTGCCTATGAAAACAGGACAGGGTTCAGAGAGCTTCCAGGTTGGTGAACACATGGAGATTTGGGTAGAGTGGTGCCCAGAGAGGGCATGGAATATCCAAACCCTTTCCCACATACCTTGATCTACGCATTCTTCCATCTGGCTGTTCCTGAGTTACATCATTTCCTAATAAACTGGTGATCCGGTAAGTAACCTGTTTCTCTGACTTCTGTGAGCTACTGTAGCAAATTAATGGAACTCAAGGAAGGAGTCGTGGGAACCTCCAATCCACAGCCAGTAGGTCAGAAACACAAGTGACAACTTCAACTTGTGATTGGCATCTGAAGTGGCAGGGGAGGCAGTCTTGTGGGACCAAGCCCTCAACCTGTGGTATCTGATGCTATATCCAGGTAGATAGTGTCTAAATTGAGCTGTTTTGTAGGACAGCAGCATATGTTGGAGAACTGCTTGGTGGTGTAGAAAACCCCCCACACACATTGGAATTGGGTTCAGATCCTGTTTTATCTGCCCACACCTATATAAAGAGTATCTTCATTTAATTTATTTGTCTGGGCCAGATGCTTCTTGCCAAGTTGACAACTAATACACACCCTGGCATTATAACCAGCTCTACCCATTCTAACTAGAAGTACATGCTTTCATATTAACTGTCACAGAAGAGGAAGCCACATCTCAAAAAAAGAAGGAAACATCATCCTCTACTAGGTTGTGGATGTGAAGCACAAAACACCAATGCCACTTCCTCCTTTGCCAATCAATTAGAAATAATTGTTTCTAAACAAATTTCCCATGCCTTGAAATGGTGGTATTTCACAGAAGGAATGGCTGAAAATGTGGTGAAGGTGCTCTATCATGTAAGAATAGGACATGAGAATCAGGCAGAGCCCAGTACTTGCACCCTGTCGGAATGTCAGCCCAGGCTTGATGCCGAAATGGTCCTAGTGAGCAGTTCTTACCAGTGTTCTGTCTCACCCACTGGCTCACTGGAAATCAGCTGACACTTGCCCTTAGACTATATGGTCACTTTTGTTTCAAACAAACCTCATGCCAAGTGTCCTTGGTATGGGAGGTAGTTTAATACATGATGCCACTGACTGTAAATTACTGCAGCCACTATGCAAAACATTTTTCAAAAAGTTAAGACTAGAACTACCACATGACCCAGCATGACATAGCAATTCCTCTCTTGGGTATTTACCAAAAAAATATGAAAACACTTATTTGTAAAGATATATGTACCCCTATGTTCACTGCAGAATTATTCACAGTAGCCAAGACGTGGAAACAACCTAAGTGCTCATTTACAGATGAATGAATAAAGAAGATGTGGTACATGTATACAATGGAATCATACTCAGCCATAAAAAACATGAAATACTGCCATTTGCAACAGCAGAGATGAATCTTGAGAGTATCATGCTAAGTGAAATAAATCAGATGGAAAAGGACAAGAACCATATGATTTCACTCATATGTGGGATATAAAACAAGTAACAAACTAACAAAACAAACAAAAATAAACTCATAGATACAGACAACAGAATGGTGTTTACCAAGGGAGAAAGAAGGTGGAGGGGTGAGTAGTGGGGGTCAGATACATAATGATAGACGGAGACTAGACTTCAGGTGAGGAGCACGCAATAGAATACACAGATGTCAAATTATAGTCTTATACACCTGAAAATTATATAACGTTATTAACTAATGTTATGCCAATAAGTTTAATTTTAAATAAATGACGGCCCCACAAAGTGATGGTTGCACGTTTTGACTGTTCTAAAATCCACTGAATTGTAAACTTTAAAATGGCAAATTTTATGTTATGTGCCTTTTTTTTTAGTGGTTTTTTTTTTTTTAGTTTCAGTGTACAAAACAATGTAATAGTTAGACATTTACACCCCTCATAAAGTGATAACCCCTCCCCCAATGTACTACCCCTCTGACATTGTGTATATCTGTTACAATTCCATTGACTATATTTCCTGTGCTGTACCCCGCATCCCAAGACTACTTATTAACTATAGTTTACATTCAATAGTATTTAGCTTCAGGTGTACAGTGCAATGGTCAGGCATCTACAAAGTCTATGAAGTGGTCTTCCTAATAAGTCCAATGCCCATCTGGCACCCTACATAATCTTTATAATATTATTATGTATTCCCCAAAATGTATTTCATATCCCCGTGGCTATATTGTGACTACTAATTTGTATTTTCTAATCCCTTTACCTTCTTCCCCATGTGACCTTTATCTCAATAAAAGTTAAAGAAATAATAAATAATTTACTGATCCCATACAGGCTTAAACAGGGAACCTAGTTGACCTGTTTGGATTTGGGCAAAATCCTGTCCTTTACCCCTGGACTTTCCCAGATGTTATTTTCCATAAAATCCAGACAACGCTGGCTTTTTGTCTTATCTCTGTGGTGATCATGTAGCTATCACGACAAGCAAAATGCTATTGGAGAGAGCAGGATGTGTCATAATTCAAGAAAAAAATGTGTATTAATTCTAAAAATTTCATAACTGAAGCTTTCTAAATTTTCTTTTTATGTTATGCAGAAATAAAGTTACAGGATAGGTTAAAGATATTTAGGAGTTACGCACAATGCTATTGAGAAAAAGTCAGAATGAACAAGGTGTAAGAAATTGTAATTGATAAGACAGAGTACCAGATCATGGAGCTGTGGTCTTCATTCAGAGGACAGACAACCCATGGTGACCTGCAGGGAAGGAGCTAAGAGAACAAAAACTCTGAGTTTACTCTCTTCCCTTTTTCTAATATTCTGTTGGTGTTTCCCATTGGCCAAAACCAACTGGAAGCCAGAGGCCAAGAAACTCCATAGTTATACTCAAAGATGTCAGCATTCTAGCAGGCATCTACATGGACTTGGACATCCAGCCCACTTAGATATTCATTTACTTGTTTGTTGGGTCTGGACCACCATTGGGATGTAAGTTCCATGACAGGAAAGACAGTGTATGTCTTACATAGTATCATAGCCCGTTTCTAGAGAGTAGATACTTCACAAATATTTGTAGGATGAGTAAGCGACTTTGTGACAATTTTTTAACAGTTCCAAGCCTCCTGGATTTTCTCTTCTATGTGTTGCAGGGTGTTTGGGCTTGACCAGAGGTTAGCCTTTAGAATTTTCAGGCAAACGACGGGGATGCGCCCTTATAACACCTCCGAAACATCTACCTGTATGTGTTGATATGCGTGGAGGTTTTGAGAAGATTCCACTGGAAGGAAAAGAGAGAGAAGACAGAAGGATAGCAAGTCCGTGTGTCCAGCAGACCTAAGTGATTACTTGGGGGCCCCCTAGAGTGAAGGGGTGAAATGAGAGATGGTGCCAAGGTGTTTATGAGTCAGAAGTGACTCTGTGCCCAAGTACAGCAGCATTGGGGCCCAGGAGACAATGGCAGCCCCAAGCTGGGAAGCAAACCTGCTTCTTAAAAATAGGAGGATGAGGGCCGGCCGAGTGGCACGATGGTTAAGAGCTGGCTTGGGACGCCAGAGGGCTCCGGTTCGGATCCCACATATGAGGGCCTGTGATGCTGCCCTCCACAGCTAAGATGCTGAACAACAGCTCAACCTGGAGCTGGGCTGCTGTGAGTCGCCGGCGACGATGTAGGCTGCAGCCCCTGTGGCAGTGGGTTGCCATGGGCTACCGTGTGTAGCCAGCAGCCGGCGTGAGTGGCCAGCAGCCGCAGTGAGCGGCCGTCCAGAAGCCGGCGACTGATCTGCCTTGCCCGGAAAGAACACAATGATGGTGTCAACTTGAGCCAGTGAAGCAACGTCCTCCACAACTAGACTGAAGAACAAAAGGACAGCAACTTGTCTGTTCCCCTTCCTCCAATTCCCCAGCACTGTTCCCATCCCCCCAATTCCCCAATAAAAATCTTTAAAAAAAATAGGAGGATGAATCTCAACATTCTGTGGACTTGACCTGGATGTGGCTGGAGAGCACTGTGCTGAGTTGGACAGACCCCTGGGGAAAGCATGTGAGGGACTTGGACGAGAAGGTAGAGAAAGATGGCAGAAACAGATACTGAGCAGAGACCAGATGCTATCTCAGCAATACCCACAGACTCCTGAGAAGGGATTTTTCTGAGAAATAAGGAAGAGGAAGGAAGAAAATTTGAGATCCTGCAGTAAAAAACCTAGCTATGTAAACTGAGCCAGCCCATATTTATAGCAAAGTCAGATGCAGCTTGAGAGTTTAAAATTACATATAAAGTGGATAATTTTATCAACACTGGGAATTATTCATGAAGGTCACAGAAGTGGGACATAACAAATATTGAATATTAATTATAAAGTGATGTCATATTTGGGGGGAAGTGGCAAGTGCTATTGGGTGTTGTACATTATAGAGTTTCAAAAGAGAAGTCATCCCTCTCCCAGGATAAGCATTAGAGATGTCTCCTTCTGATGTTTTTTTACAGTTTTTGAAGATGAAAGCACTTTATTAAAGGTATATTTGCAAATATAAAAGCCACTGCATTCTAGGCTCAATAAAGCCGAGTGGTAAACAAGCTCTAAGATCTTTTAGAAAGAGATAGGCTTTACTGGAATGTCTAAAAAGTTTGCAGCATAATTTTTTTTTAAGATTTTTATTGGGGAATTGGGGGGATGGGAACAGTGCTGGGGAATTGGGGGAAGGGGAACAGACAAGTTGCTGTCGTTTCGTTCTTCAGTCTAGCTGTGGAGGACGTTGCTTCACTGGCCCAAGTTGGCACCATCATTGCGCTCTTCCCAGGCGAGGCAGATCAGTCGCCGGCTTCTGGACGGCCGCTCACTGCGGCTGCTGGCCGCTCACGCTGGCTGCTGGCTACATATGGTAGCCCATGGCAACCCACTGCCACAGGGGCTGCAGCCTACGCCGTCGCCGGCGACTCACGGCAGCCCAGCTCCAGGTTGAGCTGTTGTTCAGCATCTTAGCTGTGGAGGGCAGTGTCACTGGCCCTCATATGTGGGATCCGAACCATGGCCCTCTGGTGTCCCAAGCCAGTTCTTAACCAACGCGCCACTTGGCCGGCCCCGCAGCATAATTTTAAACAAACATTTTTTAAATGCAGCTCAAAATCTCATTACAATGAGCTTCAAACACGTATCTAAGTGATGAATATGGCTTTTTTTTTTTGTATTTGGTGGTCATGAGGATGATATCCATCCTTAATTCCCTTTAAGGGTCAGCTGTCCCTTCTCCAGAAAATTGGCCTCAGCCAAACAGGAGCTTTTATCATCTCTCCACCACCATGAGGGCAGCACACAGTCAAGAACTGACTGACGTAGGAATTCAAAAGGCTGGCCCACTTGCCTTAAAATGGGACTGGTGCTGAGGAACAATTCATGCTCCAGAGATCACCGTGGGATCAGGGTGAACCCAGATCCTCCTCTGACCCCATCCTTCTTCCCTCACTCTCTCTCTTCTCAGAGCACTCCTTCAATAAGTCATGGGCACCAACATCCTTGTCTCAGGCTCTGCTCTCAGGGAAACTGACCTGAGTCACCCATTGTCATCTTAGCAATAGTAGTGCTCGTAATGAAATTACTACAGAGTATTGTTGAAACGTCAACAAAAGGGCATTTGGGTGACTCTGCAGAAACAGGACATTACAGTCATGTGCTGCATAATAACGATGTTTTGGTCACCAGCAAACCGCATGTACAATGGTGGTCCACAAGATTACACCACATCACCTAGGTGTTAATAGGCTATGCCATCTAGTTCTGTAAGTGCACTCTGTGATGTTTGCACAATGATGAAATTGGCTAACAATGGGTTTCTCAGAATGTATCCCTTTCATTAAGTGACAACGACTGTATTTGTAAAACCAAGAGTCGTCCTTCAGGGAATAGACTATCAGAACAGTGTTCTGCTACCGTGCAGTAGATTGTCACACTCTCTTTCCTTGTCACATTCAATCAACAAACATTATTGAGTGAATCAGTGAACCTAATCTGCGAGTAGGTCATGGGCATACAGAGATAAATCAGACAAAGAACTCATAGGAAAGCTGGGGACAAAACACAAGAACATCTGATTACATTCACACACGCTGAGTATTACAAATAAAAGATTGATAACTTTAGGTACAATGGAACAGAAATGTTAAGACAAGGAGGCAACTAGATGACTTAAAGCTGACAGTGAAAAGCATTTCTATGAGTAGATCTTAACCTCAAGTTATTATATTTCTAATGGTTTACTTTTGACAGTTTGGGAAAGTTTGACAGCTTTTGTGCACTCACGTTGTTTCTTCAACCAAACATTAAGGAAGAAATGTAAACTTCCTCTCACTGATAACTACTAGTAATTTTAGAAGCATTTGAATAGTACTGTTTGAAATTTACTCAAAGCTGTTCATAACAGTGTTGTTTAAGGTACTGAAAAGTTAGAAATTATGCAAACTCAGGTTAAACATAATGACACATGTATACCATAGATTACCATGCAACCATCGAGAAAAAATATTCTTAAATGTCTGATGAGTTGAAAAGATATTCACAATGTGACAAGTGGGAAAAATAAATATTTCAAAATAGCATAGGCATACTTGTTGCAGGTCACCCTCAGGACAATTTCCTATGTGGGCATGAAACATCTGGCACTGTCACTTATGGTTTTCCCTATACCTTGTAGACAGATGTGACTAATGACTCTTAATAATCAAATGTTTTTAAGCAAGGAATGCCAAGGATATTGTTCCATTTCCTGAAAAGCCAGCTATGAACATGCCCCCAAAAGCTCATGATCAGGGCCAGGCAGGACTAATGTGAGGGGAGAGAAGCACTCTTCTCAGTTGCAAAATTTAGGGAGTCACCAAAAATGAAGTGATTAAGATAAACACCGTCCATGCAACATTTTAAAACAATCAAAATCAATGTAAAAATTCCACGACAAGTAAAACATCCAAGCCCAAGATGTGACAGTGCTGTGCCAGGTCGTAATGGAAACTACAATTATTTTTTAAATATATTTTTAATGGTTAATTGTTTCCTAGAAGTTGATTTTGAAAATATTATTGATGAGTTTGCTGCCATGCAAACAAACCAAGAAAGTCAAATTTTAATAAATTCTGATTTGGGGGCAAATAAAATATTTAAGTTTAAAATAATGTTTTAAGTTCTAATATCATTACTTTCCAATATTTTTTTCAATTATTTTAATGTTTGGGGTGGGGAGGAAGCACATTGTAGGTGTTCAGTAACTATCTCTTGAGAGAACAGAGCTGTAATTTTTTAGACACCATAAATTATTTGGATTATAAGAGGGCAAAGTTATTTCTCTTTATGGAATTTGAGAACCACGCAGTTTTTATTGAGTCCCTTTTCTCTTTTCAGTGGAGGCATGTGAAACCACAGGGAAAAGGTACTCACCAAGTGTAGCTCAATGTTATAGTAAGAAACATTTCTATAGTGGAGCTCACAACTTCAGCCACGTACGTTAGAAATACAGGGTTCCTTAAGAATGTATTTTAGACCAACATGTAATACTGTTTAGAGACAAAGCCTTGTGCCAGTTTTCTGTCAGAAAGAACTTTATTCGAGCATTGTAGATTTACATATCCTGGTAACAAAGAGGAAATGAAGAACCAAACACTTTTCTTTGTACATTCCAAGTTGTTGCAATCAAATGCAACATTTTGACAACCCATTGTCCTCTGCATCAGTGAACAATTGCCACCAAAAAAGCTTCATAGCAAACCACTCCTGAAACTCAGTGTCTTAAAACAATGATGCTTGATTGTTGAGCCGGGGTCCATGGGTTGGCTGGACAGGTGCTGATCTTGGCTGGACTCACTCATGTGACTACAGTCAGCTATAAGTTGGCTAGGTGGCTGGTTAAGGACAATCTCAGCTGCTATAATGAGATGACTTAGCTCTCCTGCATTCATTTCCCACACCCTTCTAGCACGTTAGCCTGGGTGTGGGCAAGGGGTCTGGAAGAGGAGCTCCAAGGTTAAGAGCTCAAAACCCAGCTCAGCCACCTATGTCTGTGTGAGGCCGGGGAAGTTACTTAAACTCTCTGAGCCTCAGTTTCCTTGTCTTCAAAATGGACAGTAATCATTCATTCACTCTTTTAGTCAACATATTTATGGAGAATCTACTAATTACAATTCTCTGTACTTATGGAGCTTGTAGTCAAAGTTGGAGACACCCAAGATAAAAAGAAATTGTAATATAGGGCTAGAAAGCAGGAAGCCTTAGGGGACATACAGAGGTCACATCTAATCCTACTTCAGGAGATTCAAAGAACGATTACTGGTGGAAATAATTGACTAAGCTGAGACTCAAAGAAAGGGTAGAAATTAGTTGGATTTTCAGGAAAGGTGTCCTACAAAAAGGGACTGGCAGGTGCAAAGTCTCAAATGCAGCATCTTTCCTTTCTGGTTTTAAAGACAAGCTAGGCTATCAGAATGGCAAACAGAAGAATATTCTAGAACATTCATTCATGGGTACAATACAAATTCCCTGGAAATGGCATTAAAATGCAAGTTCTGGTTCAGCAGCTCTGGGGTGGGGCCTGAGATTCTGCTTTTCTAACGAGGTGATGCTGATAATTCTGGTCCACAGACCACACTTTGAGTAGAAAGGAATTAGAGTGTCCATGGAGGGAAAGATATCTACATTTAAAATTTTCATCTCCTTTTCTCCCTGGCACTCAAGATTTTATGGAGGATAGAGAGCAAGGCAGGATGGCAATATCTTTATTAGTAGGGTGAATCCTAGCCAAGTCATAAAAGAGTTTCTGGAAGGAAGGGAGATGTTTTCCCTGAAAGATCCCAGAAAATCAAAACATTTTCCAAAGGCTGTTGTCATCAAGTGCTTCAACCCTCCATGAAACGCTAGAGTTCCGCTCTACCAACCACTCCTACTCACCAGCATAACTCTCAAGTATTTGCGCCAAAGTAGCCTACATGTCTATGTGCTTTACTTGTCTCCTGGGGTTGTCATTACAGTTTTACTGACCATTTCTTTAAAATCAGGAGTCTTTGTCGAAGGGTAAGCCAGTCAGTCAGACAGCACATCATTTACTGAGGGCTGCTCTGTGCCAGGCATATGATAGGTGCTGGAGAGGCACGCTTGGAAACACGCACCAATGATCTCAGGAGAAAACAAAATAGTAATCAGGTCATCTTGCTCATGCCATTGCACTGAGATCTGTTATATCCACAAAACTCTGGAAAGTCAGAGTTGCAAAACATAAAAGATGCAATAGTCATCCAGAACAGAAACTCTTGTTTCTCACCAGGACATGAAACCATGAGAAGACTACCCTACCCATTCATGCTCTGAATTGCCTAGAGAGTTCTGGGGCTGGCAGGATCCTGTATTTCTGCATTAGGCTGGGAAGAGAAAACTTCAGGGTGGGCTCCTGCAGGCACCCGCTTTCCTTGAATATTGCTCCATAGCGTATTTGAAAAGCAAGAAAGGACTTTAACCCTGTGAGAGAGAAATCAGAATCAGTGGCAGGATTAGTACAAATATGATTCCGGGGGCCACATCTGCAAGGGGCATGGCTCTTATAAATTCAGAAAGAGATAAATACAGCAACAAAAACTATAAGGATAAGCATTAAAATGTTAACAGTGATTATTCCTAGCATGGCAGGCACCATTGGCAAACTCAAAAGAGCCATTCTCAACCTCTTCACCAATAATAACTCCCGCTCTAGAAGCTAGAGAGTCAAATACTTGATTTGTCAAATTCCTTTGTCACTATGAGTGGTCCCGTGATGCAGTTCTGACCCATTAGGTGAAAGGGATATCTGATGAAGGGTTTCTGGGAAAGCTTTTGTTTCCTGTTAAAGGGAGAGGAATGAAAGGAGAGTCTGCCATTTCTGCCCTATTCCTCTTCTTCCAGCCTTGAACATGGTTGTGATGGCTGGGGCTATGGTAGCCGTCTTGTAACCATGAAAATAATTTGATGAAAAGCCAACATGCTGCTAGTGGGAAATTAATGAGAGTCTACATCCTTTATAATATCACTAAGAAATAGAACCACTACCAGCAACCTAACTCTGGGCTTTGATTCTTAGAAGAAAAATAATTCTCTATGTATTTAAGGCACTGGATCTTAGTTACTTGTGCTTGGAATATATTAGTGGGAAAAAAAATAAGACATTCTAGTGAGAGATGGAAGATCACGAATTATAAAATAAATAAGGAAGTTATAGTATGTTAGAAAGTGGAAAGTGCTAATGGAAAGACAATCAAGACAAGAGGGCAGGATGGAAGAAGAGGGAGCAGCACAAAATAAGACTTGTCAGAGGAAACACTATTGATAAGAAATGATTGGAACAAAGACTTGAAGGAGGTGAGGGAAGTGGGGGAGTTGGCCAAGTGAGTACCAGGACAAGAACCTTCGAGACAGAATGAACTTCCAGTTCAAAGTTTCTAAGGAGGAAGTGAGCCTGGCGTGTTGGGAGGATCCTGAGTAGGCTGGTGTGGATGGAGCAGAGTGAAGTGAGAGGTGGATCAACAGAAGACGAGGTCAGAGAGGGAAAGGCAGTCAGATCAGGCAGGGCTCTGTGGGTCATCAGGAGGACTTTGGCTGTTACTCTAAATGAGGGCCACGGAGTGTTGTAGGCAGATGAGCGAGGGCCTGACTCAGGGGCCCACATGTGCCCTCTGGTGGCTGCAGCAAGAACAGACCCAAGGTGGGTAAAAGCAAAGGCAAGAGGGAAGCAGGGAGACTCTTTATGAGACTATTTCCATAATCCTGGCTAGAGACAATAGGACTTGGACCAGAATAGAAGCAGTAAAGGAAAAGAGAAGTAGTCAGATTCTGAATACATTTTGAAGAAGAGTCAACAAGATTTACTGATGGGTTGGAGGTGGAGGGTGAGCAAAGCAGAGTCAAGGATAACTTCACGGTGTCATGCTGAGCAGCAGAAGGATAGAGGACCCTCCCTGGAAATGAAAGGTGAGGGGATCGAAGCTCAGTTTTGAACATGCTATATTTGTGACATCTATTAGATGTTTAAGTGGGGCATTTGGTATGTGGTTGGTTATATATGAGTCTAGAATTCAGGTGAGGGGGGTGGTTCCCTCACTGATTAATGAGTAGAATAAGATTCTTAATGTATGTTCATTTTATATCTGTGTGAGTCTTGAGTTTATGTTTTTTGGATCACATAGCTACTAAGGGGAAGAGCTGAGATTTAAACCCAGGCAGCCTGGCTCCCAAACCCCACACCATCCAATGAGCTAATGCACGTGGACGTGCTTAGCTCACAGCAGGCACTCAACACACAGCAGGGTCTGATACTGCCAAGAAGCAGGTATTCTGTTCAATCAGACTGTGCATCAAGCGCTGTATCTCACCGTTTTGGAAGTAGAGGGCATGGACGACAGTAAGATCCCTGAGGTCTGAGAGTGTGATCTGGCTTTGGTCTTCCTAGTAATCCATCTCCAGTATTCTTCCCGTACCTGGAAGTAGAGACAGAACACGGAAATGAGTCACTCCCAGATGCAGGAAGTGTGCTGGCACAGGCATGTCCCCTGGAAGGAGGGGGAGTCGGGGATGGGGGGCAGGGGGGGAAACAGCTTTGTACCTGGCGGCTGAGCAGACAATGAATGAGAAAGATGAAGGCCCCCTGAAGGCTGTTGATGATGGTGAACATGTAGGCCATGACAGTGGCCACAGGTCCGATCTGGAAAATGCCCAATACCCAGGAGCACCCCAAGATGAAGAGCTGGGCAAAGGCCTTGAATGTCAGCAACCTGGGGAAGAAGATTTGCAGAGAATCAGTGGCTGTTGTCCTTATGGGCCATGCTCCCAAGAATGGTCTGAGGCGGCCAGCCTGTGACCCGCAACCTGGGTGGGAATAAAAATGGAGCAGAGTCTCCAAGCCTAGTGGTAGGGAAATTGAATCCTATAGGCACTTAAACGGTGGCGTATCTACAAATACACATGGACACTAAGATGTGTGGATACATGTATTTAATGCAATATTGTTTGTAGTAATAAAAGGCTATGAATTTGGGACATGTTAAACAAACAGTGAAGCCATATTATCAAATACTATAAAGCCTTTTTTTTTTGAGGTAAAACTCACGTAACATAAAATTCACCATTGTAACCATTTAAAATGTGTGATTCAGTGGTAGTTGGCATGTTCACAATTTTGTACAAACATCCCCACTATCCATTTCCAAAATATTTTTATTACTCCAAAAAGAAAACCCTGTATTTATTAAGCAGCCATTCTCAGTTTCCCACCCCCCAACTAGAAACAACTCAATGTCCATCAACAGGTGAATAAGTAGATATATAAAATATGGTCCCATCCATACAATGGAATACAATTCAGCCATAAAAAGGAGTGAAGCACTGACACTCGCTCCAACTTGAAACTTGAAACTTGACACTCAGTGAAAGAAATCAATTATAAAGGCCACATAATATATGATTCTATTTATATGAAATATCCAGAATAGGGAAATCCACAGAGCCAGAAAGGAAATTATAAAACCATTTATTAAAATGAGATGACAAGGCCAGCTGAGTGGTACATTGGTTAAGAGCTGGTTTGGGATGTCAGAGGGCCCCGGTTCGGATCCCACATATGAGGGCCAGTGACACTGCCCTCCACAGCTAAGATGCTGAACAACAGCTCAACCTGGAGCTGGGCTGCCGCGTGAGTCACCGGCGATTGCGTAGGCTGCAGCCCCTGCTGCAGTGGGTTGCCATGGGCTACCGTGTGTGGCCAGCAGCCAGCGTGAGTGGCCAGCAGCCGCTGTGAGCGGCAGTCCAGGGGCTGACGACTGGTCTGCCTCGCCTGGGAAGAGCGCAATGGTGGTGCCAACTTGGGCCAGTGGGGCGACGTCCTCCACGGCTAGACTGAAGAACAAAAGGACAGCGACTTGTCTGTTCCCCTTCCCCCAATTCCCCAGCACTGTTCCCATTTCCCAGTTCCCCAATGGGAATCTTTAAAAAAATAATAATAAAATAAAATAAAATAAAATGAGATGACAGTGACAATAAACTATAGTGAATAAGTGTTCAGGCTCTGAGTCAGACTGTTTGCAAACAAATTCTGACTGATCCATTGAACTGTCTGCCTGTACTGTGTTCCTGCCATCTGAGCCAGCCATTATAAAGGAATTTCTGGAATTGTATTTCAACCAATAGGACTGAGGCTTTCCCCATCCAATCGGAGCTGCACAGCTATATACCCCCATCAACATCTTGATCAGAACGGCTCCATTCTGACCAATCAGTACTGCCTTTTGGACCAATCAAACTGTGAGGATTTGGAGTCCTCATTTGCATGAGGAAAGACCAATCAGGGACCAGAGGCAGGGACTTCTCCCTATATAAGTCAGCTCCCCTCTGGCTCAGGGAGCACACTTTCCATTTCCAATGAAGACTGTGTCTCCCTGGCTGGAGATGAAATAACCACAACATCTCAGTGGTGGAGGGCAGAGTGGAGCAGAGCATAAAACAGTAGTCTAGCTGGAGGGATCCTCCCCCCAGGGCCGCCTTGCTGCTGTGCTGTTCCACAGCTATGCTGCTTCATAATTGAGCTGTAACACTATTGAGCTATCCCACTGTCATGCTGTTCTCATAGCTGTGCTGTATCACAATTGAGCTGTTTGCGCTGAATAAAGTTTCCTTCTTCACTGCACCCCAAATTGGAGATTTCTGTTGGTGTTGAATTGGCACCAATGACCATCAGTTGACAAGCCATAGTAAGTTACTTAACCTCATTGTGCCTCAATTTTCCTCAAATTGATACAGAGATTATAATACAATACCTACACAGTGGTATTGCTTGTTTTATAGATTAAATAATGAGACAGCAGGATCCTAAGGGGGCTTAGAACAGTGTCTGATGCAAAATAAGCATTTTTATTAATAGTTTCTAACTTTAAGTATTGATATGAAATAAGCTACATATTATGTGGGGAAAAAAACAGTGTAGAATGATATGCACACTATTCTATCATTTATGTAAAAGGAAGTGGATGTGTAAGTACAGAATATTCTGGAAGGAAGCTCAATTCCTGTGATAATGGTTGCTTAAGGTGAGAGAGAGCTGGGGACCTGGAAAGTAAGGGAAGAAAGAGGGAATGAATTTTATGTGTTCTTTTTACACTGCTTAATTCTTCTTACCATTGGATGTATTAACTTTGAACTTTTTGCATAAACTTTTTAAAAATCATTTTTAGAAATATATTTAAGATGGATGAGGGATTGGACACTGAGAGAAAAAAAAAAGAAAGAATATCATCAGGTTACTGACAATAAAACCTACACAATGCCTGGTTTGGGTAGCTTCTTAAAATGAACATTAGTTGAGTAATGAAATTAAGAAACACAAATGGTCTGATAATGGGAAAAAATTAAAAATAGAACAAGCATTGCTAAGAGACCCACTTAAAATATAGTCAGGAAAGTGGGGACTTTTGGGAAGTGGGGCCTCTGTATGTCCTGTGCCTCAGCTCTCAGAGCTGCTCTTAAGTTGCTAACCTGTTGCTAAATTCTGCTCAAGGCCAAGGCATAAACATCTTGGAAAAACCACTGCTATGTGGACACGTATGGACTTGACCTTCTCCTTGTAGTTTTCACCTCCCTCATGTGTGTATTGGAACTAACCGAGCCCTGTTAACCTAGCCAGCAACAGTTCATTTGCAGGAAAGAATTAGACTATCTGGTTTTTGCCTTTACAAACCCTGCCTTTCTTTGTTCTCTCTGGAGCACATTTCAGGTTTTCCTGTGAATCTGCGTCTTCCAGATTCGAATCCTTTAAGACCCCAATAAACTTTTAAGTTGTTTTACAGCCTCAGATCTTTACTGGTTGACTGGTCTATAAGAATTTGAAAAAGCCCCACATCTATAAGATAAAATAAGATATATATGAAACTAAAGTAATGAGATAGTATATTTCACCTATTAAATATATAAAAACAATACAACATAAATGATAAATTCCAGGCAAGCACTCTTATAAATGGAAACAAATTTTCTGGAAAACCATTTGCAAAATATACTAAAAGTATTACAATCCAATCTACCCTTTGACTTAGGAAATTTCATGCCTACTCTTATTATTAAATAATCCCAGACATGGAAAAAGAGTTATCTAAAAGGATATTCAAGACAGTATTGTTTATAGGAAAAACAAACAAACAAAAAACCCCAGAAAAACAGAAACAACATAAATATCCACGAATAAGGGATGATTTAAATAAGTTGTTCTGTGTTCTCATCCTGAAATGCTATGCAAGAAAAAGATTGTTGATGAATTTCTAATTAAGTGAAAAAATATTCATGACATGTTAGAGAAAAAAATGGTAATAAAAATAAAATAAGATGCTAATTCGAAAAAATATATGTACCCCTATATTTATTGCAGCGCTATTCACAATAGCCAAGACTTGGAAACAACCGAAACGCCTATCGGTAGACGACTGGATTAAGAAACTGTGGTACATTTATACAATGGAGTGTTACTCTGCTATAAAGAAGAATGAAATCGTAACATTTGGGATGATATGGATGGACTTAGAGACTATTATGTTAAGTGAAATAAGTCAGTCGGAGAAAGACAAATACCATATGATTTTACTTATATGTGGAATCTAAAAAACTGAACGAATGAGCAAAGTAGACAGAAGTGGTCTCAGAGATATAGAGGAACAACTGATGGCTGTTAGTTGGGAGGGGGTGGGGATGAGGGATAAGGGGAAGGGGTTAGACAGCATAAATACGCAACTACAATATTGCCACAGGGACATGAAAGACAGTCCAAGGAATATAATTAATAATGTTGTAAATATTTTGTAGGGTGTCAGGTGGTCACATGTCTTGCATCATGGATGGGGAAGAGGCTTGATCACTGCACTGTACACCTGAAGCTGATGTTGTATAATATTGTATGTCAACTATAAGTGAATATATATATAGTCATTGGACGTGGAGTATAGTGTGGGAGTGGAGTCAAGGGATTTGTAATAGATATGTATGATATTGGGGGGAAGTGGGGCGGCGGATTGGGGGAGGGGGGTTGTCACTTCGAGGGGTAAAATGTATAACTATTGCACTGTGTAGTACAGCTGAAACTAATTCTAAAAAATGTGTCTTTCATAATAAAAAATAATTAAAATAAATAAATAAATAAAAATAAAATAGTATGATTCTGCTTTTGTAAGTACACACACGTAAGTATGCACAGAAGAACTGGAAAATGTATTAATGGGTTCAATATATGAAACACTCACTCTTCCTAGTAACTGCTAAATGCTGCATAAGCCACATAAAGCGCACACTATTAATATCCCCATTCTACAGATGAGGAAACTGAGTTTCAGAGAGGTTATATATAACGTGCCTAAGGTCACACAGCATGTAAGTGGTGGACTTGGAGTTTGAGCTCCCAGATGTAGACACTGTGCTGTTCCATCTTAGGCGCAAGACCAGGCATACAAAAGGTACTCAGTGAGCATTTGTGGGAAGAAGGAAGGGAGACTGGAAGAGGAAAGAAAAGAAAGAAGGGAGAGTGCACCTGGTGTCTTTGAGAGTCGAGACTTCAGCATTGACACTGGAAAGCTTCTGCTTCAGTATATATAACGTCCAAGACAGAAGGATGGAATTGATCTACAAAGTCAAACAGAAAGGATTGAGAGACTGGATATACAAACTTAAGAAACAAAAGTGGAACAAATATTGCTAAGAGACCCACTTAAAATACATTTGGGAGGCTAGCTATTCTGGAAGTGGGGCCTCTGCACATTTTAAGCCTCAGCTCTCAGAGCTGCTCTTTGCTAAATTGCTAACCTGTTGCTGAACTCAGCTCAAGGCGGAGGCAATAAACATCCTGGAAAACCTGCTGCCGTGGACACCTATGGACTTGACCTTCTTCTTCTAGTTTTCACCTCCCTCATTTGCGTATTGGAACCAACTAATCCCTGTTAACCTAGCGAGCGACCCCCTTCATTTGCAGGAAAGAATTTCACTCTCTGGGTTTTATCTTTATAAGCCCTGCCTTTCCTTGTTATTCCCTGGACCACAATTTAGGTTGCTACCTGAATCTGTGTATCCTGGGCTGCAGTTCCTTTTGCTCAAATAAATGCTTTTTATTTTTAATTACAATCTAGAATTTTGGCCAGCAAACAGACAATGGCCAGACCATCTTTAAAAGCAGAACGCTGACCCATGGTCTGTAGTAACCACTCCAGGGAGCCCTGTAGCAACTGACCCCAAATGACTGGGACTTGATTAATAATTGATAGCCTCCCTAATTTCTATCCCTGATTCCAACTTAGGAGAAAACCAATATACCTAACCAATTACATACGATGCCCTGCTTTTAGTTAGCCCACCTATAGCGGTCCCTGCAGCCTCCAATCAGGGCACACCTGAAGCTTCTCTTTTTTCTTCTGTCAAGATTTCTCCTCCTCTGCCTGCTTTTGAGTCTCTAACAAAAGCATGTTATGGTGTTTGGCTCCCTTTACTATAGCAATCTCTGAATAAATTGCCTTTGCTTATTCTCATTTGGGTGATCTTCATTTATTTTCACTGGATGCATCTGGGAAATTGGAATCAAGATCAGTGCCCTATTATGGGTTGAATTGTGTCCCCTCAGATGATATGTTGAGTCCCTAACCCCCAGGACCGCAATGTGACTTTCTTTGGAGATCGGGTCTTTACAGAGGTTATCAAATTAAAATGAGGTCATAAGGGTGGGCCCTTATCCATATGACTTATCTATATAATGTCCTTATAAAACAGAAATTTGGACACAGATACAGACATGTATAAAAGGAAGATGATGTAAAGAGACGTAGGGAGGAGAAAGATCTCTACAAGCCAAGCAGTTGGAAAGAACACTGGAACACAACCTTCTCTAAGATCTTCAGAGGGAGCCTGGCCCTGTTGACTCCTTGATTGCAGATGTCTAACCTCCAGAACTGAGACAATAAAATTCAGTTGTTCTAAGCTACCCAGTTTGTGATCCTTTGTTCTGACAGCCCTAGGAAACTAATACATGTGCACCTAAATCTGATAGAGGTCAGAGCAAAACCCTCTGAAAGAATGAATACAACCACAAGAATTCCCAAGATTTAGATTGGTCAAATATGAGCTCACAATCAACAACTACAAGTGACACAAGATAACAAGACAGCACCAGTGAGAGTCAGAAGAAACATCATCTTGTAGAATAGGGTTGTAGAATCAGGGCTGGAGGCAAGGAGGCAAGGAGACAGTGCTTGGGCTTCCCAGAGAAGAGACTGGTGGTTGTGAGGCGCTGGGGGGAGGGGAAAGAGGGAAGTGTTGGTCTAAGGTTACAAAGTTTTCGTTATGCAAGATGGGTAAGTTCTGGAGCGCTAATGTAAAGCATGGTGACTACAGTTAACTTTTTGTCGTATTGTTAGAATTGGCTAAAGGGGTAGATTTAGTGTTCTACCTGCCATTTTCCACAACATGGATGGATCTTGAAGGTATTATGCTAATGATGTAAGTCAGACTGAAAAGAACAAAAAACATATTTCACTCATAGGCAGAATATGAAACAAAAAGTAACAAACTAACAAAACATAACAAAAACAAACTAAATAGACAGGGACAACAGAATGATGGTTACCAGAGTAGAAGTGGGTAGGAGCAGGGTGAATTAGGTAAAGGGGGTCAAATGTCAAATATATGGTAATGGAAGGAGACTAGACTTTTGGTGGTGAGCACACAAATAGAGGACACAGATGTTGTAGTATAATGTTGTATACCTGAAATGTGTATAATGCTACTAACCAATGTTACCTCGATAAATTTATCTTTAAAAAAAATGGTAACTATGTGAGGCGATGGAAATGTTAATTAGCTTAGGGCCGGCCGAGTGGCTCAGTTGGTTAAGAGCTTGCTCAAGAGTGCGAGCTCTGAACAACAGGGTCGCCTGTTCAATTCCCGGCCTGAGATGAGCTGCCGCTGAGCTGCCAACAGGTGGCAGGATGGCTCAGCTAAAAAAAAAAAAAAAAAAAAAAAGAGTACTTCCTTGAAATGTTAATTAGCTTGATGGTGGTGATCTTTTCACAATGTGTACCTATATCAAAACATCAAGTTGTTCACCTTAGACATTTACAATTTTTATTTGCCAATTATACCTCAGTAAAGCTGGGGGGAAAATCTCTTTCTACCTTTTCTCTCATTCAACATCTGTGCTCAGAAGAGACTGATAGACCCATTCTTACTGAAACGCAGAGGACAAAAAAGATTGTGGTCCTTCCCAGGGGATTTACCTGTTGCATAAAAAAATTCATGAGTCAAAGAAATTACACTTGAACTTGGAAATTTCAAGAATGATAAAAAAGAGGAATAAGTGATCTCAGCTCTGCAACGTCACTGGCACTTCCTAATCCCTTGGGTCAGGTCCCCCTCCAGAACCCATGGCATTAAGCAATTTGCTTACCATTATGATTGTGCAAACTGGCCCCAGGAAACTCCAGATAAACCCTGTCTCCGTATTCAGCCAGCAGCTGTGGAGAGAAACAAAAGAAGTCTGTGCTTGTCTCAGAGCCTTGACCTTAGAATTAATTACTCATGCCCTGCAAAAGGCACTAATGGAGGAGAATATTGGGAGATAAGATGGAGATGAAAATGCTCACGATAAGACAGGTCACATTTCAGTTTTCTTTGGAACCTAGCGAATCCTTTTTCTGACCCTCCTGCATAAATGTTCCTGAAAGATTCGCTTAGTACCCCAGGTAGAGTCCATGCTCAATTCATAACCTTTATAATTCCTTTTCCCTCTTTCCAGAACTTTCCACTGGCACATTTTATCATTCAACTCTTAACTCAAATGTCACCTCTTCTGAAAAGCCATTCCTGACTATTCCTAGCTAAGTATACTGTCCCTAACTCCTGGTCCTTCTCTAGCAGAGCTTGCTGCCTTTTTTTATAGCATCTATCACTATCATAAATATCTTGTTCAGTTGTTTGTTTACTGGTCAATTGTCTATCTTCCCCTACTAGACTATGAGCTGCACGAGAATTTGGACGTTGAACGTTTTGTTATCTCTGAATACCCAGCACTCAATATGAAGCCCGGTGTGGATGAGGCATTCCATACTTGAAAGGAAGGATCTTGCCACTTGTGACAACATGACGGAACTTCAGGGCATTATGCTAAGTGAGATAGTCAGAGAAAGACAAATACTGTATGATTTCACTTATATGTGAAATCTTAGCGAAGCAAAAACCGAGCTCATAGATACAGAGAACAGATGAGTGGTTGCCAGAAGTATGTGTGGAGGGGTAGGGGTGGGGACAAAATGGGTGAAGACGGTCAAGAGCTACAAACTTCCAATTATCAAATTAATAAGTCCTGGGGATGTAATTACAGCATGGCAATTATATATATTATTATAATACTATATTGCATATTTTAAAGTTGCTAAAGAAGTAAATCTTAAAAGTTCTCATCACAGGGCCGGCCGAGTGGCTCAGTTGGTTAAGAGCTCGCGCAAGTTTGAGCTCTGAGCAACAGCTGTTCATGCCCGGCCCAAGCTGAGTTGCCGCTGAGCTGCCAACAGGTGGCAGGATGGCTCAGTTAAAAAAAAAAAAAGTTCTCATCACAAGGAAAATAATTCTTTAACCAAGTGAGATGACGGATATTAAGTAGACTTATTATGGTGATGTGGTCATTTTGTAATACATATAAATATCAAATTATGTTGTGTACCTGAAACTAATATAATGTTGTATGTCAATTATACCACAAGAAAAAAAATTTAAAATAAATATAAAAAAGGTAGTAAGAGTGGGAGGAAGGGAGGAAAAAAGGAAGCGTGCACTGCCTCTTTACTTCATGCCTCTACTAGGAATTTGCTGTTTTTACCACCCAGCTACCATTCCACCACATTCAGTAATGGCACCCCAATATTCCTTTAGCAAAAATACTCTTCCCTCCACAAAAGACAGAAAATAATCAAGTTTGGCCAACCACATGTTCTCTCTCCCTGGCATGCAAATCTCCAGTAGTAGAGTGATAAATGACGAGAAAATATTTGCAACATGAGAAGACACTGTCCCTACCCTTTTGGAAATGACTACTCCAGGAAATACTGGCCAGTTCCCTATCAGCATCTGATTCTCTGCTTGGGACATCAGGCTACAAGCACTTGAAAATTTGTTCTCCTGGGCACAGCGCTCAACCAATGGTTAATGAGAGGAAGTTGGTGGATATAAATACACCAGTTCCCCCACCTCTTGGGTGGGATAACAGGAGTGCACACTCTACACTGTCTCTCATTGGTACCCATGGCATTAAACCCCCATTACTCACAGTAGTACCTGCTCATGAATGCACCCCATACTTGATTCTTCTCTTCCCTGTCTCACTTCCCTGCTACCTTCTTAGTGCTTCCAAAGGTCATCTCAAATCCTTGTCAATGCTATTCTCTTCTAAAACTTTCTGTTTCCCTCTGCCTAGAAGGTATTCTTCAAATTTCATGACCCCTTAGTTTTCCTTCCTTCCAGTCCAGTCTATCTGCTCTCCAAACACAGCTTGAGTTCCCTCTTGGGCAAGCTTTTGTCCTCACCTACGTTGCCACTCCCTCTCCTCTTTGCCTGTGTACATTTCAGTAGAACTCAAAGCCCACTCAAGTTCTACCTCCTCCAGAAAGCCTTCCATGAACTTCCCAGCTCCCATATGCCATCCTCTTCCTCTGGCCTGTCAGGGCTTATACCACCTACACCAACATCAGGCACTTCATCACAGTAGCCTTGCATTGTTACCACCATCTCCTGACCAGGCAGTCAGACCTCAATTCAGCTTGAACCCTTCCTAGCTATGTGATCCCAGCAAGTTCTGTAACTGGGCTGAGCCTCAATTTCCTCTGTAGTTCCCATTTATTAAGCTGTTATTTTATGTACTGTTGGTCTCAAGGCCACCATGTACAACAGCACAGGTTGTGCACTGCACAAATCCAAGGGACAGTATTTATACTGTACACAATGAAGACCCTTAGTCTTAACACAGGGTTTTTGTTGAGATAATATGGTTGTAAATTTTACAAGATTTGTTATGATGGGTGATCACTTAGTTTGAATTCCTTTCTCTTGCCCCTTATCTCATGACCTTACTTGAAGTATAAGCCATCAGCAGGCAGAGAGGAAACCTGGAAGTTTAATCCCCAAACACAGCACAGCAAAGTTCCTATAACACGGGGTGATAAGTGGAGGCCCTGGGATTGGAAAGAACCTGATTCATGCCCTCATGCTGCGCCTTTCTTACTGTCATGGTGAGAAAGTCTTTCATCCCTCTGAGCCTCAGTTTCCTCATCTGTAAATTAGAACAGCAACACTATCACAAGGGTCTGCCATAGGATTAAATGAAGTAACACAGTGAGTCTCTGCCCTATCGACATACTGCTTGTCCTGTAATTTACCTAATTTTTTCCCCCTCAAAATTGACTCACTTTTTTTACTTACACAATGGAATTGTGTCTGTGAAATCATGAGTTTGGTATGCTGGCAATTTTTTTCTAATACCCTATAAAATAAATACAAATTTAAAAAGAATTAGTACTTACCAGCATCTTGCATGGAACCATGTGATAAACATATTTTGCTTTAAAACAGACAACAGTAATAATAATGTTGATAATAATGACAGGTATAGTGCTTTACTCTGTGCCAGACAACGTTCTAGATGTTTTGCAGATAATAACTAATTTAACCCTCACAACAACATTATGATGTAAACATTGTTATTAGCCCCAATTTTATAGATGAGGACATGGATGCATACAGAGGTTAAGTAACTTACCCAAGGTAGTACAGCTAGAAAGTAAGTGGAGCCAGGCCTCAAACCCAAGCAGGTTGGCTCAAAAGTCCATGATTTTAAAACTGTATAATCAAGTCCACTGTTTACATCATCGCCATTCACCTAGAGTCTAGGTCCTAGACTATAGTGCAAACAGTAGCTCCTGAATTTGTGCAGTGCACAACCTGTGCTACTGTACATGGCAGCCCTGAGACCAACAGTACATAAAGAGCTCAATAAATGGTAGCCACACTACTGATATTGTTATTGCTCTTCTTGTGATTCATGTATTTATCATCATGAACCCTGGCAGCAGGGTCTTCGGGGAGAGAGAGGAGTGTTACTCACAGATTATGCATCCCATAGCCCTGTGGCTGCACGCAGGCGGAGATGACCACCACCAGCCCTGGGACCCCATAGCCAAAGGCACAGAGGTACAGCATCTTGATGTTGCGCGAGTTGAAGTAATTCACCACCTTCAGGTTCCTGACCATAAGGAAGAGCATCACGGCTTCGATCAGCATCCAGAAGAAGCAGGCGAGGAAAAGGTAGTGCAGAAAACCCGCGATGATGGCGCAGCCCGTCTGGCGAGGAGAAGCATGCGCACTCAGGATCCTTCCCGCCACTGCCCCCAAGGAGCAGGTTCAGAGGAAGAGGGCAGGGGAGGGCCTTCTTTGATTGGCATTCCCCCTAACACTGCCCATGCGATCATTCCACAAATATTTATAGAGGTATTCTTTACCACAGGTGGTACCATCCCTTTGGTAGGGTGACCTATGGTCCTGGTTTGTCTGGTACTGAGTTATCCCAGGACACATGACTGTCAATGCTAAAACTGAGAGAGTTTGGGGGGAGAAACGGGTAGATGATCACCCTACTTTAAGAGATGTTTGAAGATATGGGTGTGGGTATGGGGGCAAGAGTCCTGCAAACTACAGCCATTGGGCTGGCTGCCTGTTTTGTAAGCAACGTTTCATGGTCACACAGCCACACCCGTTTATGTATTCTTTACTGCTGTTTTCACGCTGAAACAGCGGAGTCGATTAGTTGCGACAGAGACTGTAGGATCTACAAAGCTGTAAATACTTACATCTGTGTCTTCACAGAAAAAGTTTGCCTATCCCTGGTCACACGATAGGAGTGAGGTATAACGTTAGCATTTAGTTCTTAAAGAGCTGGGAAGCTAAACATCCCACAGTGAGAGGGGGAGCTCTGTCCAGAGAATGGTGTTCCACCCAAGATGTTAATAGTGCTCCTTTTGGAAAATCCCCCAAGAGCCTACTATGCTTCTGGTAGAGTTCTGGGGCTCAACTGGCCAAAATTCTTGCTCTTACAGGGCACATAATTTAGTGGCAAAAGTAGATACACAAGTGAAACAACAAATAATCGATATGGTTTCAAGTAAGTGCTGGGAAAGAAAGCAGAAAGAAGTGATAAGTAGAGTTTCTCCCCTGTAGCAGTAGTGACAGTTGTAACACTATTGCCAGATTATTTTCTGTTGTGGGGTTTGTCCAGTGTTGTAGGATGTTTAGCAGCATCCTGGGCCTCCACCCACTAGATGCTAGCCACACCCCCGCCTAGTGGTGACAACCAATAATATCTTCAAATAGTGCCAAGTGTCCCCTAGGGGACCAAGTGAGAACCAATGATTTAAAGAGTAACAGGAGGGACCACCACAGTACATAAGATGATCAGGGAGATGACTTTAAACTGAGACTTATCACAAAAAGGACTCAACCAGGTGAGGTGCTGGAAGATGAGTGTTATGAAAAGAGGGCATAGCACGTTCAAAGGTTCTGAGGTGGGAACTACTATAGAGGGTGTTGGGTAGGGATGAGCAGAGGCAGATGTGGAGATGATGGGGCTGGATGGGGCATAGTCTGAGGCATGTGAGACCTGGTTGTCTGTCTTGTCTACACCGGTGAGGAAGAGAATCTTGGCCAAGAAGAGGCACACACAGAGGTGCAGGTGGAGATAGGTGTTGTGGTTACGGATGGCTCGACACAGCAGGAAGGTGGTGATGGCCAAGATGAGACACACCAGGGAGATGATCATGCCTATGTGGCTAATGATGTACAAGGAGAACTCCATCTGTCAGGAAAGAGATATGCTATTCAGACAGAAACAGACATTCCTCCAAGCAGCAAAAAGAATTATCCAGACTACTGACTTGGGCAGAAAGAACTTGGGTACCTTTCCTCCCACTGACAGAGTGAACTAGATATTATTCATCATAGTTCTTTGGCATCGATTGACATCCATCAGCACCCTGTCCTACACCCCACCCCATGTATTCCTAGGGCAGGATGTCTACAAACTACATTTTCCAGAATCTCTTGAGGCTAAGTTCCTGGATGTCATTTAGGTTCTCCAAGGAGGTGAACGTTTGGGAAGGCAGAATGAAGGCGGATACCAGCTTTCTGCAGACAGAAGTGAGCTGTGGCTGGGGTTCTGACCTTTACATTATACTGCAGAGGGGTGATCTTGAAGGTAAAATCCAAGTGGCAGCCCCCTGACTTCAACTCTTCTATCCCTTCTAGCAATTTTGAGAGCACTCAGTTCTTGTGTTAAATCCTTTCCTGCTTGACATACCTAGAGTGGTTCCTATTTCCTGCACTGAACCAGGCCTGATACACAGGCGTTCAGAGAAGCCTCAGCTTTGGGGAGTGGAATGACAAGCTGAGCACTTCCCCTGTCCCATTATTTATAATTAATTTTCAATTAATTCTAAACTTATTTGAGTGCTTTCTCTGTGTTAAAGATATGCAAGGCACCATCTCATGAGCGCCTCGCTATGATATTGTGACACAGTGGCAAACTGACTCCACAGTGAAACTGTAACAGCTATATACAATGTCAGAGGGTAGTAGATTGGGGGAGGAGGGCTACCACTTTGTGAGGGGTATAAATGTCTAACTAGCACATTGTTTTGTAGACCTGAAACTAATAGTAAAAAAAAAGAACACTGACTACAGTTCTGCAGGTTTCTGGTTATATGAGCTTGGATAAGACATGAACTGCTCTGTACCTCAGTTTCCTCATCTGTTCAAAAGAGGATACTAATAGTAACTACCTTATAGGATTGTTTTAGGATTTCAGGAGGATTCTATGAAAATACTTAAAGTACTCACAGCTGTGTCAAAAACATATTACATACTATAGAAAGGTTAGCTGTCATTACTATTTTTTCTTGTTCTCATTTTTGAGATGAAAGCACTGGGCTCAGGCTCAGAGAGGCTGAGTGACTTGCCCAACGAAACACAGCTAAGGAGTGATAGAGATGGGACTTGAAACTAGGTCAGTCTTGCTCCGGATCCAATTCTAAGTCCTAAGCCTTATATTTCTCTAAATAACACTTAGACCCTCCTGGCACAAAACTGAACCTCAAATCTGATGTGATAGGCAAGGATACTCACCACAGCACGAATGAGGATGTATTTCCTCTCTACCAAATCTACCCACTCACCAAGGATCATTTCATACTCTATTTCCTTCCTGATCTAGCACCAGCTCTCACAGAAACACCTCTGAATTCCTACAGCACAGCCTCTGGTTTAGTGGAAAGTGACCTCTGGAGCCAGACTGTCCTGGGTTCAAATCTCTCCTCCACCAATTGCTAGCTTTATGGTTAGGCAGACTACTACTGAGCCTCCCATACTAAAATGGGTCTAAAAACACACATTTAAAATAAAGAGTCCAGAATATAGTAGGTGCTCATTAAATAGAATTTGTGATTGGTATTGTGCCTGCACCTATTTAGAGTCATTTCTCATTTGATGTATGAGTGTTATGGCTCTCCAACTAGATCATGAATTCCCCAAGGGAAGAGGCATGGCACATACCCCTTCTGTCCCCATAGCACACAACATCATGAAAGGCACACATGGATGTTTAGTCATTATTTTTCCATTGAATTTGGGGAACCAGAGCACAGAGCATCCGTACTGACCGTGAGTTCCCTAGAAGCCATGATAACGGCCAGGTTTGCCATTCGATTACAGCTGCAGACAGTATGCATCTCGGAGGCTTCCAGGACCACACAGCCAGACGACGTCCACCTACCGACCCCCATGTCTGTGCTCCAGGAAACACAGATGGGCCTCTCAAACTTCTGCTTTGGCTGAAAATTCAAAGGCCCTGGTCACCTGAGAGTCCCTATTGAATGGATTCAATGTGACCACTCAACAGTCATTGGGGCAAGAAAATACAGGTATGTTCTGTAGGAATGGACAAAAGTGCTGATATTTCAACATGCAGCGATGAAGAGATGTCTTGGATGCCAGACCTGTCTCTACCACTAAGTTAGTCATAGCTAGTGTAAATAAAATACATGCATATGCCCTGCATCAATGTTACTTAATCTAACCAAAAGCTTGCCCGTTGAGGAGTGGAAGAACATCACATACAAATACAAGAGCTCATTCTTCTAGGATTGGCTTGAGTTGCTAGAAATTTTGAATGCTTGCTGCCTTAATGGGCTCCCATCAGAGATGAGAATTAAGCCCAGTGGGGATGGGGATCGTCAATAGGTAGATGGGGGCCCAGTGGAGACATCTTCACAAACCTCAATGTTCTCCAGAGTGTAGATGACTTGGTCAGAGAACCCATCTTTCTTCTTCCCTGTCATCATGCCCCCAACAACGTGAGAATTCATCTTGAACTCCGTGTTGGAGTTGGCCAAGGGGTCTTGGAAAAAGCTCTTATCTAGAATAGACTCCATACCCGCAAAGGAGACAAAAGCCACTCCAGTAGTCCCTGTAGATTCCCCAAGTGCAAAAAAAGAAAAAAAAATGAATGATTTGCTCATATTTGCTCAGTAGGTACTACAGATGACCCAACATATATACACACATACATACTTTAATATCTCATGCATCTTTGCACTGAGGATTGAAACACCAGTGGACTTCAGGTCAGTCACCCTCAGCAGAATCATTTTAAAAAAAAGAGCCTGAGGTGCTGTCACCTGGAGAAATCTGGGCTACATTTAAAAATAAAAATGAATGTGTATTTCTAAAGGACAGTTTGACTCAGTGGTGGGAACTATAATAAGTTCCCCTCCCACATTTTTGGTTATTCTCATTCAGTCTCTTGGGTGGGTTCCCCTTTTCAATGTTGGCGGTTGCCAGGGATGTGTCCTAGGCCTTCTCCCAGTGTCCTCCAGAGAGACATAGATCAGAGGGTGGCAAGCAATGAATGGCCTGGGTTTTTTGTTTGTTTGTTTGTTTGTTTGTTTTGTAAATAAAAGTTGCATTATAACACAGCCACATGTATTTATTTACCGATTATCTATGAACACTTTTGCACTATAATGGCAGAATTGAATAGTTGTGACAGAGATTGTACTGCCCTCAATACCTAAAATATTTATTAACCAGCCCTCTACAGGAAAAGCTTGCCAACCCCAATACAGAATAGCACTATCTGATAGAAGCATAGTATGAGCCACATATGTAATTTTAAATTTTCTAATAGCCACATTTTAGAAAAGTAAAAAACAGGTAAAATTAATTTTAATAATTTTTAACTCACATGCAAAATATTATCATTTCAACATGTAATCAATATAAAAAAATTGTTAATGAGATAACTTACATCCTTTATGTTTTGTACCAAGCCTTTGGAATCTGGTATGTATTTTACACTCACTGCCTAGTCACATTTCAAGAGCTCAATGACCAAATACGATTGGTGGCTGCTGTACTGGACAGTGAAGGGCTTGATACTCTAGTATTATGAGATTATTTATTCAATGTCTGACTTCCCTAGCAGATAGAAAGCTCTCTGAGGGCATGGGCTATTTCTGCCTCCACCATCACTGATTCCCACACTGCCTGGCACAGGTCTTGGCACATAGGAGGTGATTAGTTAATATTTGCTGGTTGAATGCACCCAAACTACCCTCTTGAGTCTCATGAGCTGGTCTGTACCTGTGGATTCAGATTCTTCAATTACAGAACAGTCAATCTTCATCTTATCCCCTTTGGCTTTCAAGTTAAAGGTCACGTTCTCTTCAGTGCATCCTTCCTTGATAACTTTGCTCTCGATATCTAAAAGGAGAAAGGGGGACTTTGCATGATGTCACCTAAAAAGTGGGTCCTGAATTTGGTTTCTGTCCAACACAGGTTCACATCCCTGGTTGCAAGCTAAAGAAAGAATGGAAAGGCCAGTTTGTCCTCAGAATGACCTTGAGCTCCTTCATGAATGATAGGTGAATGGTAGCACCTAACAAATGAGAAACCCAGTTGGAACTTAACGAGTGAACTCTCACAGCTTGGAGATACACCAGGGAAAGACGGGATTGAAGTGAACGGTGAAGGAAGGCGACAGGGTCATGGCAACTCCAAATTTAGATAAGCTTTCCAAGGCCAAAGGAAATAGAAAGGGACTGTGAGAAACCCAGAATAGTGGACAAGGGCTCAGGTTCTGTAGTCAGGTGACACTAACTAGAAGGCCCACATGTTCTGTTTCTCACCAGCTGTGTAAACTTGAGCAATGTCTTAACCTCTCTGAGCCTCAGACTTCTCGCCTATAACATGGCCTTAATTACAGGACACTTGCGAAAACATACTAGAAAATGGAACCAAGGGTACTCTTAAAATGTAAGCCAGATAATGCTATCCTTATTCTGACTCTCCAATTCTTCCCCCCCCCCAATCTTATTTCAAATAAAATCCTGTGTCCCTACATTTGTCTACAAAATCTCCTCCCCCTTTCTTTTCTGACTCCTTCTCCTACAGCTTTTATAGTCCTCTACTCCACTTCAGCCACACTGGCCTTCGCTGTGTTCCCCAAACTCACCAAGTATTCCTGAACTTGTTTTTTCTTCAAATTATCTACAGGGCTCCCTTCCCTCAGGTCCCTGCCCCAATAAGGCTTCCCCTAACCACACTGTGTAAGATAGCAATGCTTCCCCTAATCCTGACATTGTGTAGTCCCCTTAGCCTCTTTATTTTTCTCAATAGTACTAGCTCTATCTGGTATACCAGATGTCTGTTTATTGTCTGACTCAACTCACTAAAATATAAGATTCACGAGGCCAGCCTTGTTCACTGCTGGAGGCAGTCGACCATATACTCTATTTCCACCTCTTGGCCTCCTGGGCACCCATCATATGACTGATACTGGAACTAGTACCAGGAGTAGGGTGCTGCTATAAAAGGTCTCTAGCACCCAGGATTCCCAAGTGGTCACAGATCACACATGTTCGGGGTGGTAAAGCCGAGCTGTATCAGTCAGGAAAGGATCGGTTATGCAGCAGTAATAAACAACTCTAAATCTTAGTGAATTAAAAATAACAAGTATTTCCCATTAACACACTGACCTGGGACTGTGCTCTGTGTTATCTGTACCCTGGGACCCACACAGGAGGAGACATTGTGACCTGCCACCAGAGCAAAGGGAAAGAAAGCCCTGGAAAGTCTCACACTGGCAACTGTCCCATTGACTAGAACTAGTCACAAAATCCCACCTAACTCCAAGCCATGAAGTACCATTCCACAATGGGCCCAGAAGAGAGAGCTGGAAATATTTGAACACAGCAAATGACTCTCATCTCTTAACACCTGGCATACAGTAGGCAGTCAACAAATATTTGTTGAGTGAATTAATGGCACACTCCAAACACAGTGCCTGGCACCACAGTCTTAACACAGTGCCAGGCACCCAGTACATGGGAGATGTTGTTAATATGATTAGATTTGCTTTGCTGTGAGTTCAGAGGTTTGAAACAGTTGGGGAAATGGTAGATGGAAAAGCCATGGAGAATCACATTGCTGAAGTCACCCCTCAGAATCAGCACCCAGGTGTGACCTTGCCATGAAGGATATAGCCTACCCAAGCGTTCCGTCTGAATAATCTGACTGCCATTTGCTGAGGGTTTCAGAAGAGCTGCCAGCGTGGTGCTTTCCACACTCTCCAGTAAGACTGTGGCCAAGGTGGATGTCTCATCTTTGGTGAGGTTGGCCCACATGGATGTTTGTTCAAGCACAGAGGCAAAGCTCTCAGCCGTATTCTGCAAGAAAAGGGGTGTTTGCATGTGCGCTCTCTCTGTCTCTCTTTTTCTGTTACTTGCTGTCTCTCTTCTTCTCCACCCCCCCTTTCTTCCTCTCTCTGTCTCTCATCAATGAAATAGTAGCTGTCCTCTCTCTTTCATCAAGAGAGTGGGTTGACAGTCTAGACCAGGGATCGGCAAACTGCAGCTCGCGAGCCATATGTGGCTCTTTGGATACGTACATGTGGCTCTGAAGTAAAATGAAAATGAAAATAAAACTATCATTGTTTCATTTATAAATATTTTAAAGGCTATTATTCACATAATGGTGATTTTATTTGTTTTATAGGTCTTGCAAAACTTCAAGGGACAGGATTGGCTCTTCCATCTCAAAAGTTTGCCGACCCCTGGTCTAGACAAATGAAGAATTAAAAGGGCATCCTGAATGCAGATTGGAGCAGCCACTATGGAAGGCAGTGTGGAAGTTCCTCAAAAAGTTAAGAATAGAATTACCATATGACCCAGCATCCCTCTCCTTGGTATTTACCCCAAAAATCTGAAAACATTTATCCGTTAAGATATATGTGCTCCGATGTTCATTGCAGCATTATTCATGGTAGCCAAGACATGGAAACAACCAAAGTGTCCTTCAATAGATGATTGGATAAAGAAGATGTGGTACATATACACAACGAAATACCATTCTGCCATAAGAAAAGATGAAATAGTGCCATTTGCGACAACATTTGAGATTATTATGCTAAGTGAAGTAAATCAGACAGAAAATGTTGAGAACCATATGATTTCACTGACATGTGGGCTATAAAACTGAAAGCAACAAAGGAACAAAACAAAGAAACAAAAACTCATAGACACTGACAATAGTTTAGTGGTTACCAGAGGGGAAGTGGGGAGGGGGATGAGGGTAAAAGGGATCACATATATCGTGATGGAAGGAGAACTGACTCTGGGTGGTGAACACACAATGTGATATATAGATGATGTATTACAGAATTATATACTTGAAACCTATGTAGCTTTACTAACCATTGTCACCCCAATAAACTTTAATTAAAAAAAAAAAAGACCGGGAAAAAAAAAGGGCATCCACTCAGCCTCTTTTTCCTGATTCAAGAGGCCTCATTGGGAATGTAAATTGGTGAAGCCTTTATGGCTGCAATGTCAACACCTGTAACAGAATAAATTGCACATACCCTTTGACATAGAAATTTCCCTTCCAGGAATTAATCCTTCCAGAAATACTTAAAAATTGTGCAAGGATCTTGTTCAGTGATGCTCATTTCAGTATGATTTGTGATGACAAGAAGTCAGAGAGCCTAAATGTCCATCAGGTTGGTTAAGTAAATGATGGAAGCAGGTCATGGGATAGTATGCAGGTGTTAATACAAGAATGACATAGTATATCTATATGATTTAATGAGCAAAAAGGCCCATGAGCTATTGTTAAGTAAAGCACATTACAAAATGACATGTATATATTATCTCATTTAATTGAAAAAACAACTACTTTAAATTTTTATATTTATGGTATTTATGTTTCTGGCACATAAAATAACTAACCCTATGAGCCAGGTATAGTTTTAAGTGTTATATATTAACTTATCTAATTTTAGGAAGAGATCTATGACAGGCTTTATTATTTCCATTTTTGGATGGGGAAACAAGAACACATATTTAGCAGAATCAAGCTTTGACCCTTGGCAGTCTAGAATCAGAGTCTGAACCCTTAGTCACTGCTCTAAACTTCTCATAGTAGGTGCTCAATAAATGGCTTCAATGTCTTTGTGTGTCTGTGATACATGCATTCACAAAGTAAAAAGGTATAGACAGGTACACATCTAAATGCTAACATTGGTTATGTCTGAGGAATAGCATTAAGAAAAGAATAGCACTAGTAATAATAGTAATATTAATGTTGATGCTATTCCTATTATTGATTATTGTTAATAAATTGACTATAAAATGTGACTCTGAACCCATTAAAAAATGAGAAGAATTCACAACCTAATAAATGTAAGAACGAAATTGACTGAATCCAGTCAGATGGTGAAGGACTTTAACTGAAACCTTAGCAAGGATACTAATTTCTATTTATCCAAATTAGGTGATAAAAAGGTGAAAAAATTTTCGGGCCAGCCGAGTGGCTCAGTTGGTTAAGAGGTCGCACAAGAGTGCAAGCTCTGAGCAACAGTGGTTTGAGTCCCGGCCCAAGTTGAGCAGCCGCTGAGCTGCCAACAGGTGGCAGGATGGCTCAGCTAAAAAAAAAAGAAGGTGAAAAATTTTCAATACAATCTGGGGGTAAAGGTGAAACTCAAGATATTTTTTGCCCAAGAGAAACAGGGTGCACTGAAGTCTCTGTTTCCCAACTAAAAGGCAGGAGTTTAGGGTCCCATCCCACTACACTGACATAGCAGAAAAATCTCAACTAGAGTCATTCTAGAAAAAAGTAGCCCTCAATTCCATGGCTGGTGAAATCGCATTAAAGCTCCTTGGGAAATGTTAAATCTATTCTCCTTAGCTGGGAAGGTTATTTTGTATCCTCAGGAACATAAAAAATAATAATAATAAAACAAATTTAGCTTAGTTTTAAATTTTCATTTAGACAAACAAACTCGATCATGGTAACACTTTTATCTTAAATTTAGAAGGTTTTATAATCTTTGGCATAATCTGGAAATCTGTGGTTTGAAGGGCTTGGGACAATTTGACACATTAGAGAAGCTATCCAATTAGACACAGGACTTCATTGCAAAAAGCAATTAGACTTGTGATTTTAATATGAATGATTTAAGAGAGCATGACTGTTTATAAACTGTATGGAACATTTAAAAATCTGGATTATTACATTTGTACATTTGATTGACTGGATTTATGAACCCCTTAAGGGTCCAGTGATCTTACCTTATATGTTTATAAATTTCCTCATTAGGTACTTGAAGTTCAGAGGGAAATAAGAATATTTGTAAACATAGTATAAAATATTTCAGGGAATTAAAATTTGTAAAAAGGGTTCATCATTTGTGGAAGTTTAATCTAAAAATCCTATGAATGCATGTACATTTCAAATAAATATGGTATACTAATAAATTAATTTTAAATTAATCAAATTACAAATGAAAGTATTATTCTTATATCCGTACCCAAAACCAGAATTTATAAATAAAATGACAACATCCATTAATCCAACTTAAAGACTTAAGGAAAACTAGGTTTTAAATCTACAGTGATAATGACCTAGTAATCCCACTCTTAGGTACATACCCTAGAGAAATAAAAATTCAGGGGTGCAACCACACAAAAACTGCACATCAATGTTAATAGTAACTTTACTGATAATCACCAAAACTGGGGTGGGGGTAGGCCAATGAAGAAATGCTGTTAAAGTGGAAACAATTTAAATATCCTTCAAAGATGATGGACAATCTATGGTCCATCCAGACACTGGAGTATTACTCAGTCATGAAAAGGAGGGAGGCACTGACACTGACTGCAACGTGGATGGACCTTGAACACACGGTGTTCAGTGAGAGAAGCCAGACACACAAGGACACACAGTGTGTGATTCCATTTATGTGAAATGTCCAGAACAGGCAAGTCTATAGAGACAGAAAGTAGATTAGTGGTTTTCAGGGGTTTGGAGAGGGAGGGAAAGGAGAGCTGCTTATGTAGTTTCCTTTTGGGGTGGTGAGAAGGTTCTGGAACTATAAGGGTGATAGCTGCTCAACATTGTGAATGTACTAAATGTCAGTAATAGTTACAAAAAAAAAGGCATGGGATTATTGATAAACACATTGACAGCTCAACAGCATTATGATGAGTGACCAAAGCCAGACTCAAAAGATCACATACTGTGTGATTCCATTTATGTAACATTCTAAAAAAGAAAACTAAATGACAGAGCAGGTCAGGGATTTACAGGGGCAAGTGGTAGAGGGAGTATGTGACTATAAGGGGAAAGTTCCAGGGAGTTTGAGGTGGGGGAATGGAACTGTTCTGTATTCTGATTGGGTGGTAGTTACACCAACCTAATCAGGTACTGATAAAACTCCTAAAATTGTACAGAAAAGGGCAATTTTACCATATGTTAATTTTGAAAACCTTACAACTGTCATAAATTAAATGCTAATTCACAACTCATTAATTACAAAGAGGACTTTCTGCACCCAAAGTTTCCCCCAAGATATTCGAAAAGTAAAACAATGACGAAGACATCATCGTTACCTCCAGGGAAATGGTGGCGGTTTTGTTTGCACAGGCCTCGTCCAGAATGCTGAAGGTGGTATTGATCAGTGTGCAAAATGGAACCTGTGCCCAGAGGTAAGAGCATTAATGAGCATCGGTCTATTTCTCTAGCAAGTATGCAATGTACAAACTGGGCCATGAAGCCCACCAAATGGGGTGACCTTGAGTGCCTGAGGTCTCAGGAAACTCTAGAATTCTCAGGGAAATAAAAACTAACCATTTGATCAGAATTGAAAACACAGCAACTTTCTGTTCCATGAATAAAAGTCAAACATAAACAGAATCAAAACTATTTAGTGGGGTGAAAAGATGGGGAAATGTGTGAAAAAAAATCAGTGTCTAAATGGAACATTATTTGGCCACAAAAAGGAGGAAGCACTGACACTCGCCACAACGTGGATGGACCTTGAACACACGGTGCTCAGTGAGAGATGCCAGACACACAAGGCCACACAGTGTGTGATTCCATTGATGTGAAATGTCCACAACAGGCAAATTTATGGAGATAAAAAGTAGATTAGTGTTTACCGGGGGCTGGGGGAAGGAATGGACAGTAACTTAATAGGTACAAGGTTTCTCTTGGGGACAATGAGAATGCTTTGGAGATAGAGGTGATGGTCACACACCATTGTGAGTGTACTAAATGCCCCTGAATTGTTGTGAAAATTTCCCAAAGCCCAGAGACCAAAGAAGGAGGTTGATGGGTCCCCAATGGGCCTGGCCTCTCAGGGTGGCCTTAACCTCCTGTACTTGGAGACAAAATTCCTCCACTGATGTCTGTAATGTCTTTCCCAGGAGAATAGCCATTCCCAAAATATTTTCCTGAGTTGGAGAAATGAACAGTAAATAGGGGTGATGGGAAGGCATCCTATTTGGATGGATAATAAAACTTTTACTCGTACTGCTTTCCCCCATACACATCCATGGCAGCCCAGGGTCCCCGAAATTTTTTAGGGTTGCCATGTACGAGGGTGTACTCTGCATTTGTATTCACAGGAGTAATGGTCTTCTCTTTGTTTCAGGGGGACCAATATATTGTGATTTCTATGTGAGGCCTCTAGTCGCTCCCATCATCCTTATTTGTGGGTGACCTTGGCCCCACCCTAGTCTTGGGGAACTGGAGGAACCCAGCGGGTAAATTCAGTGGTGGACTGGGACCAGAGCTCCATCTCATCCTTGGCAGTGACCAGAGGGGCCAAAGGGAGAGTCCAGAATTACTGGTTCCAGTGTAACTTTTTCTATAGTCCCACTAGAACTGAATCACGCTGTCTGTCCTTCCTACGGGATCCCACTTAATTACCAAATCATGCCACCTCCATTTACAGGTGACACAGATGGGCCCCTTATGTTTAGATTTACTCGGTGGGGTACGGGTACCCTGGAGTCTCCTTTTTAGTAACAAGGCAGACCCAAATTCGGCCCTGCTCAGTTTCACCTAAATCTGCCATGGACTGACTCCTGTGATTGTTCTTAACAGCAGTAAACACAGCTTTGTGAATCTCTCAAACACCCTGGGCTTAGATAGCTTGTCTACTTCCAGAAACAAAGCTTGAAATTCCTCTATGGACTTCTGGGGAATGGCTTGTCTCCAGAGGTCTCCTTCATTTGGCCAGGGCCCCAGCATCCCCATTATTATCCACTCCATTAAAAAATGATCTCCCAGAATCTGGCCAAGTAGACATTGGCTTAGGGCCAGGTGAATGGTGGTATTACTCCTTTTTTCTCCTTCAGGCCAGGAGAGAGATCCCGTCAGCCCCTGTGGCCCAAAGCCTCACCATCCAGGTTGAAAGACTTTTGTTAAAATTTAGATGCCATGTCTAGCAATTCAGCAGGGGGTAATTCTGATTGTTGAAGTTTCTTGTACAGGACCCTTCCTTACCACAAGAGGCCAGGGGATACTCAGTGAGCTAATACTCCAGTCTAGCCTGTGTTTCTGGGGGTTCCCATACACATGTGATGGGCCACAAGCATCCAACATAGGGGCTATGCCTCCCCACAGAGGTTGATGACCAATCTAGGATGCCCCAGGCAGCTTCTCACTCCTTTCCCATTTCCCAGGTTTCCAGGCTAGCTCACCAATTGTAAAAATGTCCTGGGGCCGAAGGACTGAAAAAAGCTGACAACTCCAGAATGACATCAAGAGTTTCTTAAGGGAACTTATTGACTAAAGCAGCATCTGTGGGTGGCAGCAGGAGGACAGGTCTTGGCACTGAAAGGGGATGGAGTCTGACACACACCGCTTCCAAGAACACAGGTGGCTTGAAGTCAGTGATACATGCTTGTTAAGAGCTGTACAATCCAAAGCAGGAAACACCTTAATGGGCCGTTTTATCTATGCAAGAACAGTCCTGTCAGGTGATACAGGCCCACCCCTTCTGGGATGAATTGGTGGTCAGCTTGCTTCCTTTGACTGCATGGGTCATGTTAAGTGCCAGTTATCATTTTGCCTAACAATTATATACTTTACAATGGCTAAAGTGGTGAGGCTTTTTTTTAAATGTATATTTCACCACAATGAAAAACAAACAAACAAAAAAACAGTGGTCCAAAGTGCATTGGAATTCCAAACTAATTTATCATGAACTGGTACGATTTAATACAGTGACATCAACTCCT
>NW_017731852.1:6230-7275 GCF_001890085.2 Hipposideros armiger | reverse complement strand
AATGAATGAAGAGAGAACATGTGGATGAGGTGAAAGTAAGAAGAGAATCCAGAGGTTGGGTAGAGCGAGGATTTTACAGCCAAAGCAAGACACAGATTCCTTTGCCAAGACACACAAGGAGATTATTACGTTTGCAGCTAAAGTTGCCATATTTCCAAGAGCTTTCCGGATCGGGATGAAAACCCACAATGCAGCCACAGCTGTAGGAGCCCAGGGCATTAATGCAGACAGAATTGGGGCCACATGGTGATGGATCTTGGACACACTCATCAATATCTGCAAAGAATTCGAGAACATGAAACAACCCAAAGGAACAAGGAGATACTTTTTTCCAAGGATGTCCAGACAACCCTCTGCTCACCTCTACATTTCACCTCTTGCTCTGTGAAGCTCAGCTGTCCGTTGCTTGATGCAAAGCCAGGCTGACAGGTACAAAAGTAGCTCTCAGGAGTATTGGTGCATTTTGCATTGAGAGGGCACATATCCAGGCACTCATCAACATCTATGGAGTAGAGAATGAGTGTGAGGCAGAGTTGGCCAGCAATCCAACAAAAGTCATGTTTCCCCTTTGGAAGCATAGAACTGTCACTCTAACAATGGCAGCCCAACCATGGACTACATTTCCCAGAACCCTCTGCATCTAGGTGGGGCCATGTGACTACTCTTCACTTATGGATTGTGAAAGGATGTGACATTTGGGACTTCTGGGCAAAGGTGGTCAAGAAGTGGCTGTGCCTTCTCTCTTTCTCTCCCCCATCACTTGCAAGTCCACCAAGTATTGCAAGGCCCTAAGGGATAGAAGAACCAAGAGGTGCAATGAGGCGGAATAGACAGACGCTGTGCCAACTGCCTCCCAGGATCACACCAAAATTATAAATAATTTATACAACATTCAACCTAGGAAGTCCCCTGAACACTAGATAAACAGAACCTCTAAATGAAGGACTTAAAAAGGAGGCCACGTCGAGTCTGGTAGGAGGGGCGAACACGAGAGAGGGCGAACCCCATGAGGGACATCTCAGCAGTGGAGAGGCTTCTCCGGTTG
>NW_017731852.1:0-2766 GCF_001890085.2 Hipposideros armiger | reverse complement strand
CACAATGGTCTGGTGGAATTGGCACAGGAGTGTGTGTGTGCATGCGCATACATTGGGCCTTGGGTCCCCACCCTCTGTATTTCTTGTGCTGCGCAGCCAGGGAAATGCCTGGCGGTTGCGCTCCAGCTCCAACAGGCTGCTCATTGAGATGTGGGAGTGCGCGAGCCTACTCCAGTCCCCGCCATTCACACTGGGCGTGCAGAGTTGCCAGGCTGGTGATTGGCTGTGGGGCTGCTCTTCCTGATCTGCGACCGACTGATTGGGACAGGCTGAGACTGGGAGTTTTCCTGGGAGTGTTGGACTGGGAGCTGTGCACCTGCGTGATCTGGCCGGGGTATTCCTGGCGCGTTTGTGTGGTCTGGTTGTCAGTGCAGGAGTGCATTATGCTCTGAATTGGTGGGGGCCACTGACCACACCCTGTGGTGCCTCACAGGCCTGCTCCGCCCACCTATAGCTGTGTTGCCTGGGGCACTCTGAGCCCCTGGTACCTGGCCCCCACCTCTACAGGCCACAGAGGGGTTTTTGCAGCAGCACACAGACCGCCACAACCTGTGAGGGTTTTTGGTGGTGAGCACGGTTCCAGAGCACACAGCAGCTAATTGCGGGAAGCTCACTGCAAGCCTGAGAGGGAGGCTGGCGCATGATANCCAAAAATGCGCTCCACAAAACACCAGTTTGAGGAGATGATTATGGAAGAAGGACTCCAAAGTCAAATACGTTAGACAAGGGTCACATATTAGCTCTCCAAATCTCAGTTTAATAGTTCCCACCTTTGCCTTTTTATAATACAGATTATTAATAGGAAACAAGTGCTTTGATGACTTTAAGAAACACTCTCAGGCATTCTCCTTGGCCGTCTGATTTGTCCTTCCTTCATTAGAGGGCACTTTTTTGGTTTAAACTTCCATCTGTGTGCAGGAAAGTGCCAGCTCCCCCAACTCAGTCCCCATCCCTCAGTCTGGGACTATTTGCTCCTTCTCACCCTTCTCATCCTCAAAACTTGCCTCCACATCTAAATGTGGGCATGTTGAAACTGGCCAGTTTTCCTCAGGAAGGAGCCATCTTAGATAAAGATGGTGGGAGGCAATGCGAGTTACATTGTGATAATGGAGAGTAACTGAATAGAAAATGCACATCAGTGTGCCCCAGGGCCTGTGTCCTGGGCAAGGACACATGTCTCTCAGGGTCATTGGTCACCTAAGGCCAGTTTTTCAAAATCAAGGGCCATTAGTGAGGAGTAGGCCAGTCCATTCAACAAAGATAAGCATGTTTCTTCTACACATAGCTGGAGAAAAAAAGAACAATCATTTTGGGGTAAGGAAAAGCTACCTTCAGTGGAGCAGAAAGCCTTTGAGTTACACTACCAAGTTCATACTTGACACATTTCCCACAGGAAGCTGGACCAATGCCCTCATTTCAAGGCATTGGCGCCTCCTTGACCCCTGGGGACAAACCACTTAGACCCATCAGCCAGTCATGAGATAAGCGCTCAACACATACATTCTAGCCTGGCTTGTCAGTCCAATCAATCCTTTGAATTAGGGGCGAAGACATTTTTGGCTTTGGAAACCAAACCCAGCCCCATCACGACTTGAACTCACTTCCAGGAATCCTGACACAGACCCAAGGGCCTCCACAGACCAGGCCCTGAGGGTTGGTAGTAACTGACACTCAGCTAGGCAGAAGGAACAACTGTTTTTCTCAGCCAGTGTCACCAGTCATCTACAGTTTGAGACCTCTCAACGCCNGAGAAAAATAAACTGCTGTCTGATTTATGTCACTTATTTTTGCCTTTGTTGAAGGTGCAAACAACATCCTACCTAAGTGGCTTCTAGGAAAACTTCAAGAGCTAGAAACCTTCAAAAATACTTACATATTCAATCTCCACCGCTGTTCCCCCTTGGCATAGCAGGACCCTTTCATTGTTGGATATTACATCTTCTTTACACTTGAAGGGAACCCCTAGGAAGAAAACAAAAGCAACCAAATCAAACTTAACCACAGCAAGATATGATTAAAAGCAAGTCTGATTCCATCACCCCCTGCTTAAAATCCATCCATTGCTATATTATGCAATGGTGGAAATAAATGAACTACACATTACAATATCAGGGACTCTGAGATGTTTTATAAAACTTCAAAGCAAACAAAACTAAGCAAGGTATTGTTTAGAGATATATACAGGGGGTGGGGGTGCTTTTTGAAGGAGATTTGTAAATACAAAATTCCAAGCAGTTCCCTCTGGGGAGCAGACAAGTATATGGAACGGGGAAGAAGTATGCAGGACACACAGTGACACTGAAGCTATTCTACTGCTTATGTTGGCAAGGGCCTCAGATATATTCATTTTGTTATTGTATTTCATTGCCTCCATATAAGTTACCTATATTTTTAATGTCTAAAATGATCCATAATTTTAAAAATTTAAACCTCTCATGGTTCCTTATTGTTCTCAGCAAAAATACCCCAAAATTCTCTGCACAGTTCATAAGGTTCTGCAGAATCTGACCTCTGCCTACCTCCTCAGATACAGTTAATGCCATTTCTCCTTGCCCTCCCCCTGCATTAGCCCCAGGGCCTTTGCATATGCTACAACCTGGAACACTGTGATTTCCACTCTTCATGTGGATACTTCCTACTCTTCCATCAAGCTTCAGCTTAAAAGTCATTTGCCCAGAGCATATGAAATATCCCATTAGTCATTCCAAAGTATGCTACAATTTTTCAATGGTCGCACTCATTGTGGTCATTAATTATGTGTGTGCT
>NW_017736121.1:0-1461 GCF_001890085.2 Hipposideros armiger | reverse complement strand
CCTCCAAAATATGTCCACACTCTATCCCACTGCCTTTGTGTTGGATATTTTTATGACAAGAAAGGATTATGGTAGAAATGGACAGGCTTTCTAATGGGCTGACTTTAAGAAGATGATCAGGTTCATCCAGATGGAACTAAAGCAGCGGTTCTTGAACGACCCTTTCACAGGGGTCGCCTAAGACCATCAGAAAACAAAAGATATTTACATTACGATTCATAACAGTAGCAAAATTACAGTTATAGAGGAGCAACAAAAATAATTTTATGGTTGGGGGTCAGCACAACATGAGGAACTGTATTAAGGAGTCGCGGATTTAGGAAGGTTGAGAACCGCGGAACTAAAGTGACCACAATTGTCCTCTCGATATAGAAGCAAGACACACGATGAAGAAGCTAAACTGCTGGCTTTGAAGACGGAGGAATGGCCATGAGCCAAGGAAGGCAGGTGGGGAGAATACAAACTCAAATAGGAAGGGAAACAGAATTCCACCTGAGTCTCGAGAAAAAAAACCCTGCTCTGCAGACATCTTGATATTAGCCCATGAGACTCATTTTGGGCTTCTGACATGCAGAACTGCAAAGGCAAATACTTCTTTGTTTTAATCAGCTAGTATGGGAATATTTTACAGCAACAATAGAGTCTAATAAAGACATTTATTCAATAAAATTTGCTGAGGGAATTCAGGTAAACCTTCTCCATTCATTCATTAGCTTCCCTGGGTAAGGGCATTTTACTTTGAAAACCCACATGAAGTAGAAAAAAATTTTAAATCAACTTCCACCACTTTACCTCGCATAGTGAAGTCCTCATCGCATAAATGTAAACTTACTCTGACTACGCTGGCTTTGTGGCATTAAGATTTAAGGTACAATATGTGGCCTTAATTTTTCCATTGCCAAAGTGTTTTGTTCTCAGCAATGTATACTCTTTGCCTAGAAGTCATTCATTTCTCAATTTATACTTCCCAGTGCATGACAGAATTTCTCATTAAAAATATACACGACAATGACCACCAGGGGGAAAGACTGAGAGTGTGGGATAGGAATCCCCACTGCCTGTTCCAATAGAGAAAGTAAACAAGTTCAAATTCAAAATATCTGCAGCACCGCCAGTAATGAAATAATTCAAAGTAAAACTATTTAGTATTTCTCTTTAAACTTATTAAATAATTTTTTCATGTGAATATCCAGCGTGAGAGAGGATACTGCCATGTATGTCTCACGAATGTCTGTTGCAAGGTAGTTTCTACCTCCACTGGCCTGGATCTTTTCAGTGAGTACAAAACATGCTCAAATGCACCCCATTTATAAATTTCATACAAACGCTCTCACTTCACTGCACTGGCTCCACGCCTAACACTATTTTTTTTTACTCCCTGGACAGTAGAACTCCTCAGATATGTTTTCATTGTACTGCAACCATTCATGCATCTCACTCATTCTGCAGAGTCACCTAATG
>NW_017736119.1:0-1491 GCF_001890085.2 Hipposideros armiger | reverse complement strand
TTGGAGGCTATATGATATAAGTCCTTGAATTATTTAATTTCTTACATATTTATTACCTGATCTTAAAGGTCATTATATCCTCTCAATAGTATCCTGTAAATAATGGATACGTTGTGGGTGTTCAATAAACACACACATTTTAACCGTGCATCATGGTAGAGAAAAAAGCTGGGTGTTGTTGCCCTTGACCTTCTTCTCTCAAGTTCTTCTTCCTTCTTGGATCTTTTCTTTTCACAAGCACTTTTCCTTTGTCTCTGGCAGAGTTGATCTCTACCAACACGTGACCTAGAGGAGATAACTGGTGAATTCCAATTATTTAGTTCAGATGGACAGACAATGTGGTAAAAGCTAGAGTTCATGAACATGATTCCCGTGCTGGCCTATTATTTTGACTCTTATAAATGACCACAGGTCAGTATGACACTGGCTGGCCATTTTGCAAATGGATCTACTTGTTGCAAAAAGACTCCGCCTTATACTTATTTTACAAAGATTCCAGATGCCTCATCTTCAAGTATGAAAAAAAAAATCTACTTTCTCAGTTCTATAAGTAAGTAATTCCCCAATCTTTATATCTGTGGGCATTTATTTACATATAAATATATTTATTGAACAGTTGCTACTTTGATAAGAGCGTGGGGGATACAGAAATGAAAAATGTCCGCACCTTGGTTGGAAATAACTGTTTCTTCTCCCCTTTCCCTCTTTTCAAGGGTTAGCCCATCCTGCTTACTGCTATAACACTGCTAATCCAATTTTTAGTAGGGTAATTATTTTTGGGTGGGTTTCGTTTAAGTAAGCTGCCCATTCAGTGAATACAAGCCTGGCACTGGGCCTAACTCAGAACGGGTTTTACACTTGAGGAAACAGTTCCAATGAAGTTAAATGATGTATCCAAGATCCCAAGGATGTTAATTATGACTTTTCCTTATTATAGGCTCCAGAGGCAGAAAACATTAGATAGCGGACCTCCTCAGGATATGTTTAGAGAATGTAAATCCACTTTTGCTCATTATTCACCTCTAGGCTGTATAAAAAAGGGATACAAATTCATGAGATGTTGTGAAAAATTGGTAGATAATATGAATTTACAGAAAGAGTTTCTAGAGTACTGGATCACTCTCTTCTCACCCAAAATTGAGACTTTCTCTCCCAATCAGGCCAAGTCTGTTTACATGAGTCAGGAGGCTACACTTCTAAGAATGCCTCTGTATGCTGCTGGCTATGGAGAGTAGAGTTTTGAGACCAGGTTCTGTTGGGAAGGGCCTATATGTCCAGTGCTGGACCCAGCCAGGATGTATGTGCTTTCCAGTAGGACCAGTGAATTTAGAAAAAAGGGGCTATCTTGAGAGTTGAAAGGGACTTATCCTAAGAAGCCTTCCTATAAGATATGTGGGCCCCAACAGCACTTTGGGGGAGACAAGTCTGACAGGAAACTAAATTGCCAGTCCGAGCGCTCTGTTTGAAGTCTGTCTCCAATGGTGGAAAATA
>NW_017736118.1:0-1492 GCF_001890085.2 Hipposideros armiger | reverse complement strand
TGCTGTCCTTTTGTTCTTCAGTCTAGTTGTGGAGGACGTCACTTCACTGGCCCATGTTGGTATTGTGATCATTGCGCTCTGCCAGGATGAGGCAGATCAGTCGCCGGCCATTGGACAGCTGCTCACGGCGGCTCACGGCAGCTTTTGTTGGCTGCCGGCCACTCACACTGGCTGCAGGCCACTCACGATAGCTTACAGCAGCCCACTGCAGCCTACGCAGGTGGGCGACTCACAGCAACCCAGCTCCAGGTTGAGCTGTTGTTCACCATCTTAGCTGTAGAGGGCAGCGTCACTGGCCCGAATGTGGGATCCGAACCGGGGTCCTGATGCTCAGAGCTCGTGCTCCCAAGCCAACTCTTAACCAACGTGCCACTCAGCCGGCCCTACACATCACTCTTTAATTTGCTGCCTTTTACATATTTTATTTTTGAGATTTGTGGAAGGCAGAAAAATCCACCACCCCGTTTTGCCCCCCACTCCCATCCCAAGATGTCCACATCCTAATCCCTGGAACCTATGAATATGTTACCTCCCATGGCAAAGGGGAATTAAGGTTGCAGATAGAATTAAGTTTACTAATTAACTGATCTTAAAGGAGGGAGATTGTACTGGATTATCTGGGTGGGCCCAGTGTAATCACAGGGGTCCTTATAAATTAGAGAGGTACAAGGAGGGAAACAGACTCAGCACCATGTTGCTGGCTTTGATGATGGAGGAAGGATACCATGAGCAGAAGGCAGGCTGGTGGCGTCTAGAAACTGGGAAAAGCAACTAACTAGAGTCTCCCCTACAGCCTTCAGGAAGGAACCCAGCCCTGCTGACACCTTGATTTTAGCCTAGTGCACTCCATTTTGGATTTCTAATTTCTAGAAATGCAAGATAATAAATCTGTGTTGTTTCAAGTCATTAAATTTTTGGTAATTTTTTAATAGAAGCCATAGAAAACTAATATAAGATTTATACATAGGCTTAATGCATTCATTTTAACTGTGATGTAGAATTACATTGTATGTGTTCTTTGCCTATGACTTCTCAAAATTATATTTGGGAGATTCAATTATATTGATGCACGTACCTGTAGTTTGTGCAGTTTCATTAGTTTTCTACTGAATAAATCATTCATTATATCACATTTTATTTCTCTATACTCCTGTTGATGGACATTTATGTCATTTCCAGTTTTTTTTGCTGTTATATACAAGGTTGCTATGAACATTTTTGAATTTGTTTCCTCATGCACATATGCAAGAGCTTCTCACAGGGTGGTAGGTGATAAACCAGTGGGATAAAGCATAACGTGCAGCCAAGTTTTCAACTTACGGGGAATGGAGTCGCTGGGTTGCAGGGTATATACATCACTAACTTGATTATATGTGCTAAATAGCTCGCCAGTGTGGTTGCATCAATTGCAATGCCTCCAGCAGTGCATAAAGGCGCCCAAATTTGATTTTGCTAATATGATGAATCTAAAATAGTATTTAGTTTTAAATTT
>NW_017736117.1:0-1492 GCF_001890085.2 Hipposideros armiger | reverse complement strand
GAGGGAGGGAGAACTCTATGAGAAATATCTGACACTATTAGAAAGAAAGATATAAGAATAATGGGTATACCAGAAAGAGAAGAGAGGGACAGGGAACAGAGAGCCTAGTTAAGCAAATAATCAATGAAAACTTACCAAACCTATGAAAAGAGCTAGGCCATCAAATCCAAGAAGCTAACAGAACACCTAATTATCTCAACATAAAATGAGATTGGCACATTATCTTAAAGCTCTCAAAAGTTAATGACAAAGAAAGAATTCTCAAGGCAGCCAGAGAAAAGAAGATGGTAACCTATAAAGGAAATCCCATTAGATTATCATCAGATTTTTCATCAGAAACCATACAAAGTAGGAGAGAGGGAAATCAAATATTCAAAATATTGAAAGACAGCAATCACCAGCCAAGAATAATATATCCAGCAAAGTTATCCTTTAGATATGATGTAGAAATAAAGGCTTTTCCAAACAAACAAAAGCTGAGGGAATTTATCACCATAAGACCTGCATTACAAGAAATGCTGAAAGGAGCTCTTCTACCTGAAACAAAACGGCAAAGGGATATAAAACTGTAACCAAGATGACAGACAGACAGAAGCAGGAAATTGCAACTCTCGTTCAGAATAGGGTATTAAACACTTAAATATAACATAAAGATTAAAGGGGTAAAACCATTTTTTAAAAAAAGAAAAAGCAATAGTACTGCAATTTGGAAATGAACACACAGCATAAACGGATAATTTGTGACAATAAAAACACAAAAGAGAACAGGGGTAAGGACTGAATGAAGATAAGAGGCAATCAGAAGAAAAAGGACAATTGTATGTATGCAACTTTTTTTCCCATAGACATAATGGTTAACACAAAACGAAAATCTAGAACTGAGACATAGAATTAAAAAAAAAAAAAAAAGGAAATGGGGGGAGGGGGGAAATCATAGAATACCACCAAACTAAAATAGCAAACAGAAAACACAAGGGAAAACAAACAATGGAGACACAGAGCAACCAGAAAACAAAAGATAAAATGGCTATAGGAAATCCTCATATATCAATAATCACCCTAAATAAATGGACTGAACTCACCAATAAAAAGGCACAGAGTAGGGCCAGCCGAGTGGCTCAGTTGGTTAAGAGTTGGCTTGGGAGCGCGAGCTCTGAGCAGCAGGGCTGCTGGTTTGGATCCCACATGGGCCAGTGACGCTGGGCCCTCTACAGCTAAGATGGTGAACAATAGCTTGACCTGGAACTGGGCTGCCTTGAGTCACCGGTGACGGCGTAGGCTGAAGTGTGGCTGCAGTGGGCTGCCGTAAGTTACCGTGAGTGGCCAGCAGCCGGCGTGAGCTGCCATGAGCTGCAGAGAGAGGCCGTCCAATGGCCAGTGACCGATCTGCCTCACCCGGGAAGAGTGCAATGATAATACCAACATGGGCCAGTGAAGCGACATCCTCCACAACTAGACTGAAGAACAAAAGGACAGCAACTTGTCTGTTCCT
>NW_017736116.1:0-1441 GCF_001890085.2 Hipposideros armiger | reverse complement strand
GTTTTTCCTCTGTATCTCTGAGACTATTTCTGTTTACTTTGCTCGTTCATTCAGTTTTTTAGATTCCACATATAAGTGAGATCATATGGTATTTGGCTTTCTCTGAGTGACTTACTTCACTTAGCATAATAGTCTCTAGGTCCATTTATATCGTTGCAAATGGTACTATTTCATTCTTCTTTATAACGGAGTACATTTATAATCCATTGTATAAATGTACCACAGTTTCTTAATCCAGTCGTCTACCGATGGGCATTTCAGTTGTTTTCAAGTCTTGGCTATTGTAAATAGCACTGTGATAAACATAGGGGTGCATATATTTTTTTTTCTAATTAGCATCTTGGGTATCTTTGGATAGATACCCAAGAGTGGAATTGCTGGGTCATAAGGCAGTTCCATTTCCAGTTTTGTGAGATACCTCCATACTAATTTCCATAATGGCTGCACCAATCTGCAGTCCCACCAACAGTGCACCAGGGTTCCCTTTTCTCCACAACCTTGCCAGCACTTGTTGTTTGTTGATTTATTGATGATAGCCATTCTGACCGGAGTGAGGTGGTATCTCATTGTGGTTTTTATTTGCATTTCTCTAATGATTAATGAGGTTGAACATTTTTTCATATGCCTGTTGGCCATCTGTATGTCCTCTTTAGTGAAATGCCTCTTCATATCCTCTGCTCATTTTTTAATTGGGTTGTTTGGGTTTTTCTTGGTGTTGAGTTGAATGAGTGTTTTATAAATTTTGGATATTAACCCCTTATCAGATATATTGTTTGCAAATATCTTCTCCCATTCAGTAGGCTGCCTTTTTGTTTTATTGATGATTGCCATTGCTGTGAAAAAACTTTTAAGTTTGATGTAATCCCATATGTTTATTTTTTCTTTTATTTCCCTTGCCCGAGGGGATATCTCAGTGAAAATATTACTGAGGGTGATGTCTGCAAATTTACTCCCAATGTTTTCTTCCAGGAAATTTATGATTTCAGGTCTTACATTTAAGTCATTAATCCATTTTGAATTTGTTCTCATATATGGTGTAAGTAGATGGTCCATTTTCATTTTTTTTGCATGTGTCAGTCCAATTTTCCCAGCACCATTTATTAAATAGACTATCTTTACTCCAATGTAAATTCTTACTTCCATTGTCATAAATTAAATAACCATATATGGATGGGTTTATTTCTGGGCTCTCTATTCTGCTCCATTCGTCTATGTGTCTGTTTTTATGCTAGTACCATACTCTTTTGATTACTGTAGACTTGTAGTATGATTTGACGTTGGGTAACATGTTACCTCCCACTTTGTTCTTATTTCTCAAGATTGCTGTGGCTATTTGGGGTCTTTTATGGCTCCATATAAATTTTAGGATTATATGTTCTATTTCTGCAAAAAATGTCCTTGGTAGTTTGATAGGAATTGCATTGAATCTATATATTGCCTT
>NW_017736115.1:0-1446 GCF_001890085.2 Hipposideros armiger | reverse complement strand
AACCTTAAAGAAACAATTGCATAAACAGAAAGGGGGAGACACAAAGGAGCCACCTCAGGTACAATTAGCAAAAGCCATGTTTACTTTAAATTTTTTGAATTCCTCTGGCTCTGATCCACATCTTAGACGGACTGCGGCAAAAAGACATTTTAATACTAGTTCAAAAAAAATGCCACCAATCCCCATATGGTGGAAAGATATTCAGACTAATCAGTAAAATTTAGGGACTCTGTTGACATGGGGACGAGGTTTTGCTTGTATTTCCCCAGGCAAAAAAAAAAAAAAACATCCTCTATGGGTGCCTAGCCGGTGTATTAAACCTTATCATAAACGACTCACCCAAAAAGGTCGTCAGGAAGCCAGTTTGGCCTAAGATTACAAGATATAAAATGCCTCCCAGTGAGTCTATACTGGAGGCTACCTCGGACGAGGAAAAAAAATGTACACATCAATTAACCGTCCACTGACACCTCCTGTCAGGGAGATGTCTAAATTATCCTTAAAATCTAATCACGTAAAAAAGGCTGTCCGACCCACTCCTGGTGCTCCAGCTGTTATACAAAACACTAAAAGTACTCCTCTTCCTACCTAAACACAAATAAAAAAATTGGCACAAGTAACAGAACATCGCCTCCAGGAGGAAAGGCTGCCTAAGACGGAGACCAACCTAATGTTGTCTATGATGGCTGTTCTTTCTATTGTAAGTTGCTTTCCTCTGGGAGCTGCTGCTAATAATTTTACATACTGGGCATACATTCCAAATCCTCCATTGTTAACACCTGTCACTTGGAATGATGATCCTCCTTTAATTTATCTTAATGATAGTGCATGGTTCCCTGGGCCTGAGGACCTCCAAGGACCTGAGTTTCCTGAGGAGGAAGGGAGACTCTTTACTTTATTTAATCATTCAGCCCTTGAATATTTACATACTCCTATATGTATTGGCTCTGTTCCCCCTTGTCTCTCTCTCACAGAGCAGACTTGGACTATTCCAAGTAGAATAAAAAATAATACCTTTAAAGATTTATTTATGATTTCTAGTAAAGGATTTGTTACTCAGCAATCCAGTACTCACAGCTTCCCACCTCCAATTCCTACTTGCCCTCTTATTAATCATTGGGATAAAAATCAATCCAAAATTCATTGGGACGAATGTTGTGAAACAATAGATAAAATAATTATAAATAATACCTTAAAAACAGTTATTGATTGGAGACCCTTTGGTCCTGCTCTTCAAGTCTGTAATATTAAAGAATGTTCAAAACCACAACAATTAAAAAATCAAATAATTGAAAATAATTTACCTAAAATTGTTAAGATTCCTTTTAATATTTTTTAAAAAGAAAGAGTCTTAACCCCACCTCAATTAAAAATGATCAGACCTATTAGGGGTCCGTTTCAAAGGACTCTATGGAAAATTGCTTTAAGCATTGGACCTAATAAATT
>NW_017731851.1:1572571-1573298 GCF_001890085.2 Hipposideros armiger | reverse complement strand
AAAATTCTAAAAGTTAAATTATTCGATGAAAATTCATAGCACTTACTGCTAATAAACATTACAAGTTGATATTTAGAGATAAATGGTGATCCATGTAAAGTTGATGCTTACAAAAATAAGTATTTACTTTTATGTTTAACACATACATACACATACATTACATATATACATACATACCACACCCACCCCATATCCACACACGCACACACCCCCAAGGGGCCACATGATCAGTCAGCTCTCCCACCAATTTTCTCTCTTCAAGCTTCCATGAAACACTTTGTTGAGAGTGTAACCATGACATCCTAAAAGGCCTTCACTTGGCCTGAATTTATAATCTACATGTAAGTCCTATATTCCTTTACCAGTCTGTGACAAATAAAATGGTGCATTTCTGTTGCTCTATGTCATTTTCATGATTTAAAACCAAAGCTTCCTCATAAGATTTCATTTTCTTAAGAATTCTATAAAAAGGCCTTTCACCTGTAATTATCACTACAAAAGAAAAATTAAAATTTAAAGGCAAACTAATCCAGTATGAGTACAAAAGTTGAAGATGATTTTCTTAGTTTTACATTACTATACTTCAACCAAATGCAGGTTCTAATGCAGCAGACTTATTTACCATACATGTGGCTCTTTACATGATCACTCAGCAACAATTCAAACACAAATAATCAATAGTATGGTGATTTAGATGACCTAGAATGTGTTTATAAGAATTTATTTA
>NW_017731851.1:1566416-1567567 GCF_001890085.2 Hipposideros armiger | reverse complement strand
CTTAAGAAGCAAACTTTCCTCTTAGAAAGTATATTTACTACAAGCCTTAAAATTATTCCAAGTAATTTTAAATAAAATGTCCACATCATAATAAAAAATAACCAATAACACAGGAAAATAGATTCATAAACATGACAAAAAGAAAAATATAAGAAAAATCTCCAAATGTTTGGATGTTGTGGTAGATTAAATATAGAGACAAATTCTTTGTGTTCCTCCTAAAAAGGAAGAATCTGTTTTCCTATCCTTGAATCTGGGCCAGGCTGTGACTTGCATTAATCAACAGAATATGATGAAAACACAAAAAGACTTTCACCTTCACCTTTTGGAATGTTGACCCAAGGCTACCATATGCAGAACTGGTCTAGCCTGCTGGATGATAAAAAGTCACTTAGAAGAGAACAAAGGGACCCCAGCAGCCAGCAAGCACCAACCAGCAGATATGAACCTTCCAGTGCAGCTAATCCTCTCTAGAGGAATGCAGCCTCGCAAGCAAACCCAGTCAAAACCAGCAGAGGAACTGCCTAGCCACCCACAAAATTGAGAGGGGAAACAGCTGTTTTAAGCCATTAAATCTTGGGGTGGTTAGTTATGCAACTACAAATAGGTAACTGACATAAACAAAGGGATATGCTGGTGAAAAGTCATGGGTCAAAGAAATAAAAAAATACTTTGAAATGAATAATATACATATCAAATGATATGTCTGCAAAATGATAAGGTTTACATATCAAAAAAACCAAAAACTTAAAAACCTTTGAACGCAACCAAAGCAGTGCTCAGAGAAAACTTTATAATCTTACATGCATACACCAGAAAATTAGAAAGGTTGAAAATTTGTAATCTATCACAGAACATTAGAAAAACAACAAATTTAACTGAAGAAAGTATAAAGAATAAAAGAATACAGATAAAAACAAATAATGAAATTGAAAAACAGACACTCGAGGTAAAGCAAAACTAAAAGTCGGATTTTTTAAAAAATTAACACATTTTACAAACTTACAGCAAGATTGATTAAAATAAAGAGGGCAATATAACCAGTATTAGAAATTGAACTATAGATTAGAAGCAATCCTCATCAAAATCCCAACATGCCGATTCTAAAATTTATATAGAATACCAATGCAAGAGTTGATAACTGAGGCACA
>NW_017731851.1:1556185-1557286 GCF_001890085.2 Hipposideros armiger | reverse complement strand
CTGGCTCCAGCAGAAACATCCCAAAGGAACTCTGGCTGGCCCAAAAAGGGATCAGATGCCTTGCCCTACTGTCAGAATGCCAGGTCACTAACAAAAGGAAAGGTGTGAAAAGGTGCTAAGTAATTTAAAGATGAGAACCAATACAATACCCAAAGGGTGTCAATTAATATAAAGGTTATAGTGGTATTAATATAACCTTTAGTAGTATTAATATAACTAAGTTCTATATACTTAGTCCTGGGAAGTAACGGAATTTATTGGGAAAACAGACAGAAGGAATACTACCTAAACATGCAGGATCAAAAATAATTCAGAGGGAAGAAGTGATATGCCCCAAGAAAGATAAGTGTAAATGCCTGCACCCAGGTTAAAAAAAAAAAAAATCAAGCACAAGTTGAGGAGGGGAAAGGAAGGGAAAACAGTTGTATAAGCTAAATATGAATGAACAATACTGTTAGTAATAAAAATGAATGTAACCTCACCTATTCTAACAAAAAGTTTATGATCTACAAAGCAGGTTCCACTCTGTATCAATCAGGTCACACTTAACAATAATACATGCAGTTTCCAACCTCCTCTTTAAGAGGTGGGGAAATAAAGAGTATTATATTCAGGAAGCAGCATCTGAAAAAATACAGAGGTCTGAAACCATGTCACATAAAAGTAACTCAAATACTACCCAACTCTGAAAGTAAAGGATTCTGTCAATTCAAAAAGGCTTCTTTAAGGAGATTTTCATAGGCGCATTTGAGGAAATTTTTAGGAAGGCTCAATAGTTTTTGAGAACCTAACAACGGGATGTCTTGCTGTCCTTTTAGTTTTCCTTTAGCAAGTATGGAGAAATTTAAAGCTGTCTTTTACTTACTGAGTTTTGTTCAAGCTACAGAGTAAAGACATTTTCTCGTTAACTCCTCATAACTACTGAGAAAAGTATATACTATTAATATTATCCCTGTTCGACAGATGAGAAAACTGAGGCTCAAAGAGGCTAAGTAAATTGACCAAAGTCACAGATCTCGCAAATAGCTTAATAAAAACTTCAACCCATATCTAACTCCAAATACCATGTTTTATATTATGCCAAGCTGCTTTCATACTAAA
>NW_017731851.1:1534133-1554475 GCF_001890085.2 Hipposideros armiger | reverse complement strand
TCAACAAATTTCCAACAGTGGGAATGTCTAAAGAACTTGTAAATAAAAGAAAGTCTCATTTTAAGCTTTCACTATTCTGCAATGTAATCCCTGCCCTACACCCAAATTTTCAATAAAACACTACTACAAATATCTGCTTTGTGACTGATGCTTTAAAGGAATCAAGACAGATACTAAAAAGACAGGCTCAAGAGACAAGATGTAAGTGGGATCTAAAATAGAGCAGAAGCAAAGAAGTGAAGTAAGGTGTGTCTAAGAAAACACAAACTCCCTGAAACTCCTCTAAAATAATTGTGGGAGAAAACTGTTGCCATCATCCAAAGATTGGGGCTTTGAAAAGGATGAAAGATAACCCCATGAGTTGGTGGGCTTGGCTACAACCTGATAGCTGACAGCTAATCACACCCAATCAAGCAATTAATAGATAAAACAAGAAAGGTACCTAAACTCATGCTTCGGAAGGTTAAAAAGGGGGTGATCATCATTTAGATGATGGAGAGCTGTTAAATAACTTCATGGAAGGGGTGAACCTGACCTAACCATTAAAGGATAAGAGGTGAAAGCAGAGGATACAAGGAGAGATATCCCAGGTATGCTAATATCATGAATAAAGCTCCAAAGCCAGGAATGAGTGAGGCCTGTTCAATGAACAGTGCAGAAACTGGCCTATTTGGAACAGAGAGGCCTCACTGGCAGGCAGTGGCATAAAAGATTAGCCAGGTAAGGTGAAACCAGATGGAGGAAGGCCCTGAAATCCAGGATGAGAAATCTGAACTTTGACAAGCATTCATGGGAAGGAAAAGAAACTGCTTTGTTCAGTTTTTGGTTTGGGTTTTTTTAAGATCATAAAATACTTTGGCAGTGTCCTTTTCCCTACGTTTTAAAATTGGCCCACTGATTTCCCACTATCCAGTTCATGTTATATACCCTCAAGTACACTACTATCACTTCTATGAGGATAATGTTTCTACTCTTGTTTGTACTGGTCCCACATCTCCAACTGCCTGTCAGACAATTACCTTTACAAGTTCTTCAACTATTCTACATCATTTGTCCACCCTGTAAACACTTACCGCCTCTCCCGTGACATGTGCAAACTAGGCCTTTAAAGATGACTCAGACCATGCCCTTAAGAAACTCATAGTCTGATGTAGGCAGAAGCCAAGAAAATGAATACAATACAGAGGGGTAACTAACTACTAGAGTAGAGCAAAGCTTAGAGTACCATGAGAACTGAGAACATCAGTTTAGAGATCAGGAAAAGACAGAAAAAACATAAAAGAAAGTTTTGACTAAACTGAGACTTGAAAGAAAGTAAGCATCAAAGGGTAGGAGAAGAGCTGAGGATGACAGTGCTTACCATCAGACTGGGCAGAACCTGTCATTCTCAGAGACTGCTAATCCCACATGGCTGGATGGCTGGAGAAGAAGTAGTGAAGGACCGTATCATGAACACCATTCGCTCATGCTAAGAATTTTCTATTTTAGAACAGCTGAAAGATTTTAATGAAGGAATAATATGATCATATTTGTGATCCTTAAAAAGTGCTCTGGTGGCAGCAGAAGATGGATTGAAAGGGCACCACAAAGCTTTTCTTTCTATCATAAAATTCAACAAAAATCCAATAAAGGCTGCTACAACATTCAATCTATCTCCAGTTATCCATTCCTGCCCCCTTTCTCGGCTTAGCTCATAACCTGCATTCTGCATTCTGTCATCACCTTACAGTTTTAACTAATTTACATTTAAATTTCTTCTAACAAGTATGTAAGCTCCCTGAGAAAAAATGTCATATATTTTTTGAATGTTTGTGTAATACACACACATACACACACACCCCTCTTCCTCCCATAGCACGTACCAAGGTAAAACAACATTCTGAAACAGCTACTTCCTTTGAGCTGAATACGTTGTCTACTCTATCCAAGAGTAAAAAGATTCCATTATTCCCCATAAATAAAAAACAAAATATGTATGATTAGGCAAAACTAAGGTGAAAAAGTTTGTATAGTGATGGTAGGAAATGAATACAAGGGTACTTTCTGAGCAGATGAAAATGTTCTAATTCATGATGGGGGGGTGAGCTACCCTGTTGTACCCATTTATTTAAAATAAATATAACTAAGATTTATACAGTTCAATATATACAAATTTTACCTAAAAACCTTGTAAAAATAAGGTGGGGAGCAAGGAGCTACAGGTAAAACAAGAGTGGCAGAATGCTGCTGGCACTTCTTGAGTAAATGTATAGGGGGTTCATTATATTATTCTGATTTGTATATCTGTGAAAATTTCCATAATAAAAAGTCAGATATATAATTGAACTGGATGAAAAAGAATTGTATTAACAACGCTAAAAAGTAATTCAGAACATTACTAATTCTCCTATCGTTTGAAATATTGTGATATTGTAACTTTTAAAGTGGTTTTACTAGCTCTATTACTTATCCAAGTCTAAGGAACGTCTTATAAGACAAACCTACTGTTAATAGCATAGACAGACAAAAAAAGGCAGAGCAGCCAATAGGTCCCTTAACTAACCACCAGATAGTAAAATTAATTAGCCCTGTTACCAAAGATACCCAAAAAGCCAATAAAATATAAAGTTAGAATTTTCTAATCTTCAAACTGTGATGCCAAAGATAGTGACTAAGATATTCCTAAGATTCTGGAAGTATAGCATCTACAAAAGTAGACTTAAAATCATTCTTAACAGTTTTAAAGTAACTCAATCACTGACCTCACTGATTTAAACTTTGTTTATTGTCTCATAATTTGCATTGTCCTCCCACAAAAGTGTCTCGAAAAGAGATTTTAAAACATTTTACAAGACACTTAAATTGTAAGACAGATTCTATTATACTGTTGTGCAACTATTTGCTATTATTCCCCATTAGATTATGGTTAAAACTTTTCCTTATTGAATAATCTATGGTTTTATAAATCAGTAGCTACCGTGACATGAAGAGTTTCTGGGATGCTGATAATGTTCTTATTTAGGTGCAGATCTGAGAGCTGATTACATAGATGAGTTCTATTTGTGAAAATTCTTCAAGTTCTACACTTACGTGTACATTTCTATGTATAAGTAATACTCCAATAAAGCAAAGTTTGTTTGTTTGTTTGTTTTTTTAATCATAAAAGTAAGCCAGGTCTTTCAGGGCTGTCCTCAAATCCCCTTCCCCATACCAAAACACCTGTTCTATGCCCTGAAATACTTCTCTGCAAAAATGTAATTCAAGTTATTTTATAGCATTTAATATTTTCTGCTGGCATACTCTCAGACAACAAATCACTTCCATTTGAAATTGGGGGCTCAGAAAGCATACAATCAAATAATATAATATGCTAATATTTTCTAGAATTAATCATTTTAAAGGCAAACTGAATACAAGAAAAGTGAATAGATACTGTATTCTCCGGCCAAAGATGAAAATCATTTTCAACTTTGTTAAACAGATTTAGGAAGGAAAAGAAAGACCATCACTTCGGACTTTAGTAAGATAAAGAAGATAGATGGAAAGGAAGGCCACTTGTCAGTGTTTTAGTTTAAAGTCTACTACTAATGAGATGTTTTAGGCAAATCAAAAACAGAAGGCAACAGTATCTGCCCAGAGACGAATGATGAAATAAAATGCATGAAAGCAGTATGCCAAGTTAATAAGAAATATCCAATGACTGGCAAGAATGATTGGGAAGTAACTTCATTCATTTGCTGAAGGCAAGTGTCTCCCATCAAATAAAAAAAAAATGTTATGTCTGTGATCTGTAATCCTGCAACAGTAACTCAATTCTCTCTCTTCCTTCCTCTAATATTATAATCTCCCAAAGTTAAATCTAAACACTAAAATTCTCTCGAAGGGGAAGCACTGGAGTATAATCAAAAAGGATCTGATCCTCACCTAAAACACACTTTGACCTTTCACCTGCAGTGCCAGAGAAAGAAATCTTGCTCTCCAAATATCAGAAAACCGATTCCGCCTTTGCAGATGAAATGCCAGGGCGTGTACTGACCAACTCCAAGGGGACACCACTTTAGAAAGCAATTTTGCCAAGTGGATCCAGGGTAGTTCACATTGAACCACCCTCGCACCTTTCAACAGCAACTACTTGGGAATCGTGCCAAGCCTCATCGAAGTGACTTAGACAACTGCCTCCAGCCTGGCGAGTCCAATCCCCGTTCTCAATCACACAAACATGTCCACAAAGCAAATCCAAGGTCTTTCAGGAGATGAGATGGCAAAACTAGAACACACCCAGAAAGTTGATACAGAAAGGAGGTGGTTGGGGGGAGGAAGGGGGCGCGACAGCCTCGGAACAGACGCACAGGTTTGCTAGTGGGCGCAGAAGATTCACAGTCCCTGGGGCAGAGAACGGGGCTGGTCAGGCCCGCGGGGGCGCAAGGAGTACAGGGGACGCCAGCGCCGCGGTCACACCGGACACCCTGACATTGGAGCCTGGCAGCAGCCGCGGCCGGCCCTATCCTCGTTTGACCCCGCGGGGCAAAGGGACCCGTCCGCCGGGCGCCAGGCGGGGAGGGCAGAGCGCGCGGGAAGCGCCCGCTCGGCCGGGAAAGCGGCACGGCCCCGGGCCTTCTTACCCGTGCAAGCCGAAGGCGCGGCGCCGCTGATGGAGCAGGCAGAGCACCAGGAACGCGGCACCCGCTATTGAGGAGTTTCGCGCCGTCAAGTACTTGCTGAAGGCCGCCATGGCACCGCCTGCGCGAGCCGGGAAAGGGAACGCGGCCGTGTCAGCCTCAGTGCAGGAAGCGCGGGGGAGACTGGGAGGAGAGGAGTGCTCGGAGGGAGGGCGTTGCCGTCCGCGCAGGACCGCCCCCTGCGCGCGTCGCCGCGCCGTGCGCGCGCCGCAGCCCACCTCGGACTTTGACTCGGCGGGAGCGCGCGAGGGCGAAAACGGAGGCCGGAACAGTCCCGGGCGCTCTCTGCGCACGCGCGGATCCCTGCTGGCTCGTCGGGATCGCGGACGACGAGATGCTGTGGAGCCTCGCGTGGTATTTCCGCGCTCCTCTGGGGCCTGGTTGCTGCCACTGCCTCCCCTCCTATTCCCACCTCCGCGCGCGCACACACACACGCACACACACACACCCAGACCTGCACAAGAACTGGAAAAGCGGGCCCGGCCTGCATTGGAGATTGAGTGGGACATGTCACTCCACCCCCGGCGAAGGGCTTTTACCACCCTCTTAAAGGAGCCCAGGGAGAAGGGGAAAAGCCCCATCACAGAGAGTAAAACTGAGGCTCTGTGATCGATTAGACGGAAACAGCAGTGGGGAACTCCGAAAAGGTGTGGGGAGATGTGGGAAGAATGACTACAAATCGAAAAGCTTTTGCCAAGCCAGTGTCTTCCAAACCAGGGTTGTCATTTGTAGGGGATTGTGAAATCAGTTTGGTAGATCGAGGCCACCATTTTTTTGTTGTTCTTTTTAATGAAATCGGGAAGAATAGAACACAACAGAAAATCTCAGGATGATGCATCACGTGTAAAGGAGTTGTTTGGAAATTTTTATTCCAGTATTTTGTATGTATGTGCCCCAAGTAGTGATTTAAAATTATTTATGTGGCTTTGATCAAACAAAAAGTTGAGAAACAGTGTTCTTTGCAAAAGGACATTCAGAAATAACAATCTTTCATTGTGTTCAAGTTGGCCCTACTCCCAGAGTCTGAAGGCATTATAGACTACAGCATTCTTCTGTCTGGCCCTAATGATGCAGAAATCGTTATCCCTAGCATTTAGACTGGTATATGTACAGTGAGTCCCTGTCTTCAGTTGAGGAGACTGGAGAAAAGCAAGCGTGTCAGTCAGAACATAAAACCTTGTATAATATATACACTTATTAAAGTAGCCTGTGTGTTAAAGTAGCCCACAAAATGGTGTTTTCGTAGGTGTTTTTTTTTCCAATATAAATTGGTAGTTACCTAATACAGGTGACGAGAAGGGAGGGCGGGGTGGCGGGCAGAGTGTTCAACTTTAAATTTTGCTAAAGTGGAACTTCTAATTTCTCCATATGTCTTGTACACTTCCATTACTTCATTTAACAATTGGGTAATTAGGTATGCCTGGAACAGAGGATACAAGGCTGAAAAGATCATAATCCCTATTCTCCAGAGGCTGGTGGAGATAAAAAAAAAACATGGGGGGGGATTATGAATGTGGTAAATGCCATGTTGGAGGTGTGAACAAGGCACAATGACAGCACAAAACAAAATGCTTAATTTTATCAAGGACTTTCAATTAAGGCGTGACACAGATGATTTTGTAGCTGAATCCTAGATGACCAGAGAAGTCACTCAGGACAGGAGAACAAGATGGAAAATTACTAATTCACTAATAAATTGCCTAGTAATGTAAAAATGTTAGGAACTTTGGAAGAAAATGACTGAATCGAGTTTGTAATTGAAGGAACAACATGCAAAATTAGTCCAAATGTAGTCTGTTTAGGAACTATATCCCAGAGGAAAGATATATTTAGGAAGTAAACTATAGTTCAGGGGAAACATAAGTATGACTCATTGGGCAAGATATTCTAAAATTTACCCTTGTTCAAGAAGCATGGATGATTCCAAAAAAATAATTAATAAGGACTCAAATAATTTCAGCTGTTCATAATGCCCAATCAGCTATAGATGACAAGGGACAGATCTGTAACCCAACAGTTAGGTTAATTAACTTGCTACAGCAAAGAACAGCACACAGCAGAGGAATTGTGGGCATGTCTCCAAAAAGGGAAGAAATAAGGGTCATTATATTGGGTTGTTGGAAAAGTCATGATGCATGTTTGAGACAGATGGCACTAGTTCATTTTTGGAAGTACTAAGTCATTCGCATCTATGTTATTCCCATGTCGTTTGACAGCTGACAGTTCTAGCTTCATTCTAAAAAAAAAATGAGCTATTTGTTTGAGTTTTGGAGATTTTACAAGTTGAAGATGGAACATCAAACTCTGCATTTTTGCCATATTTTACTGTTTTACTTACATAAAGGGAAGAACACGCGTCAAACTTGTGAAAAGTTGCATGAAGTTTACGGTGACGATGCTCTACAAGAACATCAGTGCTAATGATGGTTCATGAAATTCCATGCTGGTGATTTTTATCTCAAAGACGCTCCTTGGTCAGGGAGGCCCACCAAGGTTGATGATGACAAAATAAAAGCATTGATCAGGTTGAACCCACGTTACGCGACACGAGAGATTGCAGAAACATTGAATATCTATCGTTCAAGCATTCACAACCATCTGAAGAAGCTGGGATATGGAAGCAAGCTTGATATTTGAGTTCCGCATGAACTCAAAGAAGTTCATTTGACAGTGCATATAAACATCTGCAATATGCTCATTAAACGTGAGGAAAACTATCCTTTTTTGAAGCGACTGATAACTGTTGATGAGAAGTGGAATGTTTACAACAATGTGGTGTGGTGTGCAAACAGTCTTGGTCCTGACATGATGATTCGCCTCAAACGACATCGAAAGCAGACATTCATCAGAGGAAGGTTATGTTCTCAGTGTGGTGGGATTTTAAAGGTGTCGTGTTTTTCAAGCTCCTACCAAGAAACCAAACAATCAATTCGAATGTGTACTGTCAACAATTGGACAGTTTGAATGAATCCATCATCCAGAAATGTCCAGAGCTTGTTACTGTAAAGGAGTTGTGTTCCATTGCAACAACGCGAGACCACACACAAGTTTGGTCGCCTGTCAAAAATGATTGGAGCTTGGATGGGATGTGTTGCCACACCCACCATACTCGCCTGACCTTGCGCCATCAGACTTCCACTTGTCTCGCTCTCTTCAAAACTCTTTGCATGGTATAGCATTCAATTCAGATGAGGCTGTCAATCAGCATCTTTTTCAGTTTTTCGCAAGTAAAGACAGGTCCTTCTATGAACAAATAATTATGAAGCTCACTGAAAGATGGCAAAAGGTTATTGAACAAAATGGGCAATACATCATTGATTGACCTTTGTTCTTTATATAAATAAATGACCTTTGAAAAACATAGACAAAATACGTCATGACTTTTCCAACCACCCAATAGTATTAGTGGAAGGGAAGAGTTTAGGTAGAATCTAAATGAAACAGTACTTAATAGAGCAAATCAGATCTGTATGTAAAGGGGTAAATATCAGACCTGAGTTCAGAAGCAGAGTCAGGGTTCTATTTTCTTGGGAATGTAAGTTTAGGATTAATGTAGAATGTTGTGCCCCAAGCTCTTTATCTGAACCCCTGCACTGTAAACTGAAGCTGCTTCTCTTAAGTCAAAATGACTGGGATGGTTTATATCTCCCAGGCAAGAAAGCGATGTTCTGTTCTCATTAACATGAGTTCCAAACAACCAAGTTTATGACAACCTAGGATTTTAGAGATCAAAGTTCCTCAGGACTATGTCCTTTGATAATTAACCAGAGCAATTTTTCAGGTTCGCACTTCATAATATTAAATAATTAAGAAAAATGTGATTTTATTGGGCCATCTCCAGGAGCTCTGACTTTTAAAGAATTTTAAAATTCTATTGAGAACAGAAAGAAGAAGGGCATATGGAGTTAGGGAATCTAGAAAGCTTCTTGAAGAGATCATTGTGTTAGCCTCCAGCGCTGTCCCAGATGATTCTTGCCTCCTGTCATTCATGCCCTTGTGTAATCTCCCTCACATCAGAGCTGGTCTGTGTGACCAAATGAGTAGAATGGTAAAGGTGATGGGATGAGAGACCAGAACATAAAAGACCCTGTGCCTTCCGCCTTGGTCTCTTGAATGGCTTGTTCTTGGGGAAGCCAGCTGTTACAGAGAATACCCAAACAGCCCTGGAGAAGAACTGAGGACTCCCACTAAGAGCCAGCACCAGCTTGCCAGCCTTGGAAGCAAGCTTTTCCATCGCCAGTCCAGCCTCAGACTCTAGCCTCAGGAGCCATCCTGAGTCAGCCAGCTCAGCCAAGGTGCTCCTAAACTCCTGACTCACAGAAACTGTGGGAGAGAATAAATGTTTATCATTGTTTTAAGCCACTAAATTTGGGGGTAAATTTATATGCAGCTGATATGATTTGGGCCTTGAAAAATAGATGGAAGAAAGGGGCTTTAGGAGAAGACATAATAGGAGCAAAGATACAGAGACAAGAAGGCATAAAGCAGATTCAGGAAGATGAGTAAGTCTGGTGTGGATAGAGGTTCAAGGAGGGGAGTGAAATGAGAGAAAAGGTTGAAATGTTTAATGGAGGTCAACTTGTGAAAGATCTAGAACACCAAGTTAAACAGGTGAGATTTTCTTCAGCGTGAATGAGGGATTATTGCAGGGATGGATAGTAACTTCGCTCCTATTTAAGGAAGACCATGTTAGTGGCAGTGTGTAGGATGGATGGAAGGAGGAAACACTGAGCAGAGAGACCAACCTGAGCACTCTTGAAATAATGTAAGTAAAAGGTTGTCAACATCTGAGTCAGGGCAGCACAGAGCAAACAGGAGGGAAAGGACTTTGAATTCAGATTGGATGGGGATGAATGAGATGGTTCTTTAATGGGAAGGAAAAACTTTAATTGACGCTGAGATTTCCTGGTTAAGTGCCTGAGAGGATGATAATATTTATCTGATGTAAGCTCTCCCTACCTTTTTTAATATCTTGACAGTACTCCCCTCCAACAATTGTATTCTTCCTCTGCCCCAGGAGACAAGAGCACACTGCTGTTCCCCTCTGTTGTCTTCCCTTGAATATGCTATTCCTTCTACCTGAAATACCAACCCCTTCCTGCCCTAACATCCTCACTCCAAACTTAGTTCATCCTTTAAAATGAGGAATTGATATATTCAAGTCTCAACGACTGTTGCCGAGTGCAGGTATTGGCCCACGGGGCACTGAGGCAGCCATGGAGACTAGTTAGGACCACTTGGGACCAGATTTCAAGATGGTCTTGGCCTAGACCTCTTGGCAGTTCAGTCTTTTCCTACTTGGAGTTTGACTCCACTGTGCCATATCGCTCAGGACCTAGAGTGATTATTACAATGAAAGAAATCAATAATTTCAAGACACCAAGCAAATTATCTGAAAAAAAGAAATCTGCATTATGTTCAACTCCATGTATAGGTATTTCTACCTCTCCATTTATGCAGAAGCTTGGCTTTGGCACAGGGGTAAATGTCTACCTTATGAAAAGATCGCTAAGAGAATTGTCTCATTCTCCTTGGGCTGTGAAAAATATTAATTCTAAATGTAATGGTCATTATCAAGTATGTATCAAAAGATACTAACTGATGGGCCAGCCAAGTGGAGCATTGATTGGGAGTTGGCTTGAGATGCCAGCTCTGAGCAGCAGGGCCCCAGTTCGGATCCCACATGAGGGCCAGTGATGCTGCGCCCTCTACAGCTAAGATGGTGAACAACAGCTCAAACTGGACCTGGACTGCAGAGTTGCCAATGTCGGCATAGGCTGCAGTGGGTCTGGCCGGCAGCTGGCATGTGCTTTCATGAGCCGCTGTAAGCAGCCGTCCAATGGCCAGCGAGTGACTGCCTCCCCTGGGAAGAGCGCAATGATAATACCAGCATGGGCCAGTGAAACAACATCTTCCACAACTAGACTGAAGAACAAAAGGACAGCAACTTGTCTGTTCCCCTTCCCCAATTCCCCAACGCTGTTCCCGTCCCCAATTCCCCAATAAAATCTTTAAAAAAAAGAAAAAATATTTACCAATGACTAAATGCCATGAACTGGGGTCAGAGGTGAGAAAAGCAGAACAGTCCTCACAACAGTCTATTAGGAGGACAGTTATTAAATAAATAAATAAAATTTCAAATATAATAAGAGTTTCATATATACATTAAATAGATAGATAGATAGATAGATAGATAGATAGATAGATAGATAGATATAATTTAGAAACCTTCTGTATACAACATAGACGAATCTTGGGAACTGAATAAGAATTTAAAGGGAGAATAGGCAGTTGAAAAGTGGACTATAATTCTATGAAACACCTACATGTGAGGAATAGAGAAAGGAAAAGGAGCCAAGACAGTGAGAATGATTATAAAGGTAATATGGGAACCTGGAGGCATGAGGATAATAGAAGTCAAGATGAAAGAGAGTTTCCACAAGGGTCTAGGAATGTTACTTCAGATTATCAGTAAGTATTGGAGATATATTCCTTTGTGAAGCCTTTACTGAACTTCCTTTCCTTCCCCTTAGCATCGCCAATGCACCCTGTTCAGATTTCTGTCACAGCTTCTTTAATGCTTATCTGTTCAAATGGCAGTAATCATCACAAGGAAAGGAGCCAAGTCTTATTTTTCTGTAATCCTGCATCATCTGAAAAAAAAAAAAAGAATAGAAGAGTATTCATACTCCAAACACCAAACAGAATAAAAAGAATAATTTCTAAATTGCTAAAAAAATTAATTTAAAAAATGAAATTTAAAGAAAATATAGAACTGTTAGAAGAAAATATGAAAGAATTCTTTATAAAATCATTATAATCTTAGCAGAGAGAAAACCTTTACAAGTATTAAAATCCAGAAGCCATAGAAGAAAAAATTTGATAAATTTGGCTAATTAAAAATAATTTCTTCGTGACAAAAAACGCTATAAACAGAGCAGAATGAAAACTATAGGAAAAAATGTACTTCATTTCACAGGCAAGTCGTTCGTTTTCCTAAGAACCCCTTCAAATCAGTAAGAGAAAGAGCATAAATTGAATAGAAAAATGGGTAAAGAATATGAAATATAGTTCATAGAATAAAAAATTAAAATTACTCCAACATAATAAAAGATGCTTTTCATCACACATAATAAGATACAAAATAAAATGACACTAAAATACAATTTTCACTTACCAGATTGACAAAGATCCCAAACTTTGATAATATGTAACATTTTATTAATATTTCTGAGAGGCAGGTAAATTTGTACAAACTGTAACACAATTGATCAATAGCTTAAAAATACTTACAAATGCACATATCCTCTGACCCAATAATTTGCTTCAGGGGATTGATTTTGTAGATGTACTCTCCCTATATAAGTGAAATGTCATAAATATCATGCATCTTTGTAAAAGTAAAGAATTGGAAGCATTCTTTAATTCCCAACTGTGGAGGACTGGTTAACTAAATGTAATGGAATATTATATCTCTATTGAAAGAATGAAGCAGTTCTGTATATACTAATATGGAATGATCTCCAAATATAATGTTAAGCAGAAAAAAATCCAGGAACAGATTAGTATGTAAAGTGTGTTACCACTCAATAGAAGAGTAGAGGGGAGAGTAATATATACTTATTTGCTTATAGATGAATATAATATGTTTGGAAGGATACTTAATAAGTTGATAATATTGACTGACTACAGTCAGGGTAACTTAACTGAGTGGGGATGAGAGGCAGGAAGAAAACTTTGCACTGGACAAATATGTATCTCTTAAGTTTTTAACCATGTGACTATATCTTCTATTGCATTTAAGAACATTTTTTTTTACTGAGGTGAAATTCATATAACTATTTTAATGCCAACAATTCAGTGGCATTTAGTACATTGACAATGTTGTACAACTACCACCTCTACCTAGATCTAAAACATTTTCATCACCTCAAAAGAAAACCTATACCCATTAAGCAGTTACTGCCCGCTGTCCACCTCCTCGCAGCCCCTGGCAACCACTGATCTGCTTTCTATCTCTATGAATTTATCTATTCCAGGTTTTTCATATAAATATAATCATACAATATGCAACATTTTGTGTCTGGCTTCTTTCACACCCTATAATGTTTTCAAGGTTCATCTACATTGTGGCATTTGTTAATACTTCATTCCTTTTTACTCCTATGGCTGAAAAATATTACATTGTATGGATGGACACATTTTATTTATCCACTCATCAGCTAATGAACATTTGGGTTGTTTCCACCTCTTCTTGGCTATTGTGAATAGTGCTGCAATGAACATGCATGAATGAGTATTTCCTTGAGTACCTGTTTTCAATTCTTTCAGGTATATACCTAGGAGTCGAATTACTGAAACATGTGGCAATTCTATGTTTAAATGTTTTGAGGAGCTACCAAACTGTTTTTCACAGCAGTTGAACCATTTTACATTCCCACCAGGAATTAATGAAGGTTCCAATTCTCCACATTCTCACCAACAGCTGTTTTTGTTTGTTTTTATTCTAGCCATCCTAGTGATTATGAATTAGTATATCATTTTGGTAACGATCTCCATTTTCCCAATGACTAACGATGTTGACTTTCTTTTCATGTGCTTGTTGGCCACTTGTGTATCTTCTTTGGAGAAATGTCTGTTCCAGTTTTTTGCTCTTTTAAAAATTGGGTTGTCTTTTTGTTGTGAGTTTTAAGCTTTCTTTATATATTCTGGATACTTGACCCTTATCAGATATATGATTTTGTGAATAGTTTCTCCTATTCTTAAAATTCTCTTTTCACTTTCCTGATATGTCCTTTACTGCACACAAGTTTTAATTTTGATCAAACACAATTCATCTACTTTTTTTTTTTGCTGTGCTTTTGATGTCATATCTAAGGATCCATTGCAAAAACCAAGGTCATGAAAATTTCCCCCATTTTTTTTAAGTGTTTTATAGTTTTAGCTCTTACATGTAGATCCTTGATACATTTTGAGTTAATGTGTGTATATGACCTAAAGTAGTTGTCTCATTTCATTTTTTTGCATGTGGATATCCAGTTTTCCCTGAACTAGTTTTGTACCTATTGCATTTTTTTAAATAAAATTTAAATATAAAACAAATAGATAAGCTTAGTCTTTTTGAGTTTTCCTCCTTTTGCAGTCCATCACAGTTCTGGGGTCTAATACATCAGTAAGGCATTGTAGAGGTCCTCTATTTATCAGTCATCTGTCTGCACTAGCTGTTACTAAAGTGTTATTGTCTCAGCCAACACAGTTCCTTCCACGTTAGGAGATCGTGGATAAGGCTGGGGTCTTCTGGCCTAGCATCCAGCTGAGCTGGTATACTATATAACTAAAGAACCCCTCTCTTTTCCAGTCTCTGGCAGAATATTTTTATTCCCTTCAAACCCCAATTTCAGTGTAAGCATTGACAATCAAAAGTCATGAGGCAGGCCGGCTGAATGGCGCGATGGTTAAGAACTGGCTTGGGACGCCAGAGGGCCCCGGTTTGGATCCCACATATGAGGGCCAGTGACACTGCCCTCCACAGCTAAGATGCTGAACAACAGCTCAACCTGGAGCTGGGCTGCCCTGTGGCGACGGCGTAGGCTGCAGCCACTGTGGCAGTGGGTTGCCATGGGCTACCGTGTGCAGCCAGCAGCCAGCGTGAGCGGCCAGCAGCCGCTGTGAGCGGCCATTCAGAAGCCAGCGACTGATCTGCCTGGCCCTGGAAGAGCGCAATGATGGTGCCAACTTGGGCCAGTGAAGCAAAGTCCTCCACAACTAGACTGAAGAACAAAAGGACAGCAACTTGTCTGTTCCCCTTCCCCCAATTCCCCAATAAAAATCTTAAAAAAAAAAAAAAGTCATGAGGCCCTCCTACCAAGCCCACTTGAGGCATTGAAGCATAGAGCTTGCTCTCTGAATGGGAGAAGGGAAAGGGAAAACTATAGGACAAAAACATGAACAGATATCTCAAGAGAGTATCCTGCTACACACATATTGGGAACCTACCTATAAGAAATTCAAAGGTCAATAAAATAATATGCAACTCATGAAATTAACAACATGTACCCTACTACAGGCTAGGGAGTTACAAGGAGGCAAGTTTCTGACTATCTTTCTACATGTACTTTTATATTTACGTTCATTTCTGTTCTCTCTTGTCTACTGTGCCCCATGGCTACATGTTCAGCTCCAATCATTTCTAAGCAAACCCTGATTGAAATAGTAGGTACAGCCTGATGCCCTGGCCAGCAGGCTTAATGCTCAGTCACCCACCTGTGCATGGGCTGCAGTCAAGCTTGTTTTGACTCATTATTCAGCCCAATACCACCAATACCCCTCTTTAGAACTAAAATGCTGCCCTGACCCCAGCTGGGATTGAACACTTTGCTGAGGCTAGTCAGGCCTTCTTCTCAGAAATAGAACTGTGCACAATCACTTGTCCAGCCTGGGATCCTGCTTTTCAGTCCCCTTGTACGACAGTTGGCCATTATCAGATTCTTGGAGTCTCTACCACTGTATGCTACCCACCACATTAGACTCTTAAAAGGCTGCTAAAATTTGGTGTGTCAGAAAAACCAGAATAATGCCAGAAAGTTTTGAAATAAAGAGCTATAAAAAGGCCAATGGAGTCTTTATTATTTTCATTTATATATATTTTTAAAACTGCAATGAGTATAGGTTCACCAATATAGCTGTACATTGTATTGATACATTTTGAGATAAGAAAAATGTAAATTGGCTTATAATAAAAATATGGATCTAAATTAATTCATATTATATTGCCTCAATTTTTTATGTTAGAAAATGAATTAAAGATCTATCGGTGATTAATTTTTAGGGAGAAAAGACTGAAACAGAAAACAGGTAAAAATATAAGGTGACTTATGATTTTGTATAAAAATGACCATAGGCAAAAATGCCTTAGAAGTTATAAAAAGGAGCAGAGTAATATGGAATTAGTATGGGGGAAGGTTCTCTGTTTTCTGAATGTTCCTTTTATAGAATTTTATCCTAATTATTGCAATATTCTTTTTTATCTCTCTGAGACTATGAATAATAGTTCTCTATTTTTTTATTTTATTTTTTTAAGATTTTTATTGGGGAATTGGGGGGATGGGAACAGACAAGTTGCTGTTGTTTTGTTCTTCAGTCTAGTTGTGGAAGACACCGCTTCACCGGCCCAAGTCGGCACCATCATTGTGCTCCTTCTGGGCGAGGCAGATCAGTCGCCGGCTTCTGGACGGCAGCTCACTGCGGCTGCTGGCCGCTCACGCTGGCCGCTGGCCACACACGATAGCCCATGGCAACCCACTGCCACAGGGGCTGCAGCCTACGCGGTCGCCAGCGACTCATGGGGCAGCCCAGCTCCAGGTTGAGCTGTTGTTCAGCATCTTAGCTGTAGAGGGCAGTGTCACTGGTGCTCACATGTGGGATCCGAACCGGGACCCTCCAGCGTCCCAAGCCAGCTCCCAACCATCGCGCCACTTGGCCGGCCCAATAGTTCTTTATTTTTAAGTTATCTTCTCCCTATACAACTTTGTCCAAGTTGTTATTTCTATCATGCCTTTATCTTCTACATAAGTGCTTCTCCTTAAATGTCTGATAATCCTTGATTGTGTGCTCATGATCTTTGAGTGTGTAGAACAATTTTTAAGCCTAAAAATTAGCAACGATTAAAAAGAAAAATGCCAACATTTACGTGTTGTACTTTATTCAACTGACTTAGTTTACTTTTCTTACTTTATGTATATCTTGGTATCTATTCTTATATTTGTTTTGTTTCTATTTTGTGAAACAGGTACAAGAAGATGATTGTTTAAATCATAATGATAACTTGGAAGGGGGAAGTTATAAAAAGACAAGCAGAAGCAGAAGATTTTACAGCTGCAATGAACCTTTATATCTAGACCCATGACTTTATTTACAGATGAAAAAACTGAGTTAGGAAGAGGTGAAGTGATTTGGTGAAGTGAAATGCTCTGTGACCAATTAATGGCAGAATCAGTATAACCTTTCTTATTCCATCATTTGTTTCTATGCTTTTCCACTTTCTTCCTATGACATACTTACAGGAAGACAGACAGACCCATTCAGAGTAGTAATTTAAGATTTTTCTTGCAGCTTTATTTGAAATTGCAAAATAATAGAAACTAATAAAATATTCAAACATAGACATTGAAAAATCTTTGGTACAGGTACACAGTGAATTCTATGCAGCTATAAAAAATAGTAGAGAAGATCTCTATGAACTGAAATGAGGTAATTTCAGGAGGAACCATTAAGTTAAAAAAAAAAGCAAAAGAGCTTATGTAGAATGCTACCTTTTATGTACAAAGAAGGGAAAATAAGGATACATACATATATTTGCTTATCTTTTAAAAAGAAATACTAAAAGAGAAAACAGATACTGAAATTGGTGGCATACTTACCTCTATCCTTCCAGGTTCTTTTGGTTGGTCTAATAATTAAATCTACATGAGACAGATTAACAAGAGAAAATAACCAAATTTAATTACATATGTATGTAGGGGAACCCCACATACATGAGAGAGTCAGAGACCCTTACATGAGAGGTTCTGAGTCAGAAAGAAAAAATGAGGTATATGTGACATTTTGAGCTAAGGATGAGGTTAGTCTCCTGGGGCTTCAGAGGGGAGGAAGACCATTTAAAGACAATAGGATGGGCAGCTGTTCAATAATTAGTAGTTTTCCTTGCCATATAGGTAAGTCAAAAAGTTTATCTCTGATAATCTCTTATTATGCTCAAGGCTCCTGACTTAAACTCTTCTAAGTAGTTAAGGGGTGAGGGTAGAGCAGGAGTTTCTCTTGAGCCCGCAGAGTCGTGGTTGCCTTTAACTCAAAATAATCAGCATACCACAGAGGCACATCTTAGGGTGACTCGTCCTGGACCACTACATACACATACATTTTTATATGTGTGTATTATATTTATATATTTCTTAATTCTGTCCACTGAAAGGGCCAAGAAGCAAAGATACTCTGGTAGCAATTATCATACCTAGTCCTTAGATCTTGGCCTTTAGTACAATTCTTCACTAAGACAAACCAGGACTCCTCAAAAAAACAAAAGACAAATTCCATAGATGGAGCAGGGTAAGGATAAGATGAGTCCAGAACATGTAGTTATGCCAGAAAATAAGGAAAAGGATTTTTTAAATGATGGAACTGTGTCACAAGAACCCAAGGGCCATTTAGAAGAGACTCCATTTGCCCCCCAAAAATTGAATAATTGGTGCACCAAAATGAGTACAGTAATGAATGATAAGCCATTGAAGAAATAGAAATTAATGAATTCATACCTATAATAAGTAAATAAATAATAGTGCAGAGGAGAGGGCTCTTGATTACAGCCAAATGCTGATAAATGTGGAGGAATACGCAAGTAGAAAATTGTCATTTTGCAACAATCATCGTAAAGATTGAATCATGCAAGAATCACCAATGTATGCTAAATCTAGGAGGAAATTTTGATAAGAAACAGGATATTTTCATAATCTAAATTATTTCCTCATAGGCCACCTATTACTTACAACAGAAAAAAATAGTAATTTTACAGTGAATGAAATAGACAACATCTTGACTGCATGATCTAAATTAATATCACCAGTGTGGGATGGTGGACATCTCATGCCTCTAAATGAGCTACCCTGAGAAAGATACAACAACTCTTATGTAGTATTCTGGTCTAGAAGGTGTAATGTGAATCTAATCATGAGGAAACATCAGAACACCCTAAAAGGATGAACTTTTTTTTTAAAAGAGAAGGGGTACTGTATTTGTCAAAAATATCAATGTCGTAAAGATGAAGAAAGGCTTTAGAAATATTCCAGAATAAAGGAGACTAAGAGAGGTGACAATTAAAAGCTACAGCTAACCCTAAACTGGATTTCTTATGGGGTGGGAGAGTAGAGACTTTGTTAAGGATATGATTGGGTCAGTAGTTGGGTCAATAAGTGGTACGATTGGTAAATTATTATAATGATGTTAAATTCACTGAAATTGATAATTATACTGTGATTATATTAGAGAATACCCATATTCTAAGAAATATACATGGAACTTTTAGGAGTAAAGGGCCATAATTTTGAAGTAAAGAGCCTTCAAGTGATTCAGGGGAAAAGCATACACACACACACCTATACAAAAAGAGATAACACACACAAATGATAAAGCAAAGCTTAAATATTTACAATAGGTAAATCTGGATAAAGAGTACATGTGTTTTGTGCTCTTTTAATTTATGTAACTTTCCATAAGCTTAAAATTATTTCAAAATAAGAAGATTTTTAAGAAGGGAAAAATTAAAGACCAATTCAGGAATATCGATAGCAACCTTATTCATTAGAACCTAAAACTGGAAACCTCAGTGTCCATCAACAAGAAAGTGATTAAAGAGATTGTGGTGTATCCATACAATGGAATGCTGCTCAGCAATAAAAAGGAAAACTACTACTAAGTACAGCAATTAGATGAATCTCAGATATATTGAGTGAAAGATGCACGTGTGCTAGCGCGCGCGCGCGTACACACACACACACACACACACACACACACACACACACACACATAATACTTGATTCAATGGATATAAAATGCAAGGATAGGCAAAATAAATTTATGATACAAGTCAGAAAGTGATTGCATTTGGAAGTGGGGTAAAATTGGCTGGAAGACAGCATGAGGAATCCTTTTGGTGTGATGAAAATGTTCTATATTTTGTTTGGGGTCGTGGTTTCATGGCCACTAATGTCAAAATTCATTAAACTGAACACTGAAGATCAGTGTCTTTTATGGTATATAAGTTATAACTCCAACTAAATGAATGAATGAATGAATAAATAAACAAGCTAATTATTTTCTTAATAAGGTAGATTTCTTAAAGTAAATTCAGGTTGAAAGAAGTTGTATCCACTTGAGCGTTCCTGGAATTTGTTCCAGTATTAATACCATCATCCTGAAAGAGCCTTGGGGTATTTACACATACGAAAGGGAAATAATTAATCTTAAGAAGACCTGAGATATCTGAAAACATGGAAGGAAAATCATTTATCTTAACCTTCACTCAAAAAAACATTTAGAATATTTAAGAATGCCTGTGGGGTGTACAGTTAATGTCAAAACACAACTAACCAGTTTGTAATCCAGAGTGCCTATATCGCTATGCTTGAAAGGATTCCAAAATTTTGCTGCTTGGGGATGTTTCAAAAACGTAAGGAGTGGCACATATTCTTAGAATTGAAACCTGTTTGGGCACCATTCTGTACTGAGCATGTTGTCCCAGTCTGCCCATTCTGGGCATCAACCAGGGCTGCGACTACACGTTAGCAAGTTCTACCCAGTTCAGGCATCTCTCTATAACATGGAGTTCATTTTATTCAAGCAATAAAAGGATTAGTTCAGAAAAACTAAATTGTCACAATGGAATAATTTAAGTTTAAATATCTGTGCTGTATTTCAAGTACTCACAGCTCTAATCATAATGTAGTTTTAGAGCTGCAGCAGCTCCTCTCCTCTAGATGCTGGGGAAGCCTTCAGCCATGTTTCCTGTTCAGGTGATGTCCTGTTCCCGTCCTACAGCAGTTCCACCTCTTTGCTCAGGCTGGCACTGTGAGTTCTTTCCTCAACCTCTTTTGCTTCTGAATGCCACATTGGTTCAGTCGGAGGCGGGGGTGG
>NW_017731851.1:1522176-1534088 GCF_001890085.2 Hipposideros armiger | reverse complement strand
GGTGGGGGGTGGTCTCCAGTTCCTCAGAGCTCAGTTTCAAGGGCATAGATTTTATCAATGATTCTTTTATTGTTCTAGAATGTCGTGCTTCTAATTGCTACTGCTCAAATCTTTGCAAAACTGGGACTTCCATAAGACAATCTTTGGGCCCCCTCCTGTTTGCAAACTTCTTTACAAATCCCTACCAAAACCTCTGCTGCAGCCAGAGGAGAAAGGTTTTATATAGCCTTCCGTGGAATAACAAGGAAAATAAAAATCATCTGGATTGAGGCCCTCCCCCAACACACCAGTGCCGCTTTATCTACAGCTACAGCAGGGAGGTCAAAGCAGTCCACTTATCACCCTGTGCGTGTTTTACAAGTTATCCATTTTACACTCACACATATTTGGGTTGCAGATTGATCTGAGTACGTGTCTTTGAACAAAATCACCAGGAAGTAGAAAGAACAATGGACTGGGAGTCTTGGATCTGAGTTCCATCCATCTCGAGTTGTATCATGAATAACTGTGTGAACTTAATCTCCAATTCTCAGCTTTCTTATATGCAAAGTAAAAGGGTCAACACTAGTACCTCTGAGAATGGGGCTTGGAACCATTAGCTTCTGGGAGAGACTTCCAGATTTAAAGGTCCAAGTCTGGGCCAGGAAAGGACACGCCAGCGGAGATAAAAAAGAACCACAGAAGGAGACAAGCCCTCATATGTTCACACACGCAAACAACTGAGGAAGAATTGTTTTTCATATTATACCTTTCTTTACTGTTAAACAGAACTGTATAGGTATTACTTTTATACATTTTTAAAATACCAAAAATTATAAAATAGAAGTTTTGGACAAGTTGATTCCTAATATGTTCTATTCCCTAAAAATGTTACCACAATGTGTTAGGGTAAAGAAGGTGTTCACCACAGAGGGGCCGCACAAGGGAATCTTATGGTGATGAAACCGCTCTATATGGCACTGTGGTGGTGAACACATGACTATGCATTTAGTAAAACCCACTTAACTGTATATTACAAAGAGCAAACTTTACTGCATGTAATTTTAAAAATCGTATCATAACATTGGTTAATAAAATTATATAGGTTGCAAGTGCACTATTCTATAATACATCATCGATATATTGCATTGTGTATTCACCACCCAGAGCCAGATCACCTTCTGTCACCATATATTTGACCCAATTTACCCTTTTCTACCTCCCCCCTTTCCCTCTGGTAACCACTATACTATTGTCTGTGTCTATGAGTTTTTGTTTGTTTGTCTTGTTTGTTTGTTGCTTTCAGTTTTAATTCCCACATATGAGTAAAACCATATGGTTTGTGACTTTTTCTGTCTAACTTAGCGTAGTAGTCTCAAGATCCATCCATGTTTTCACAAATGGTACTATTTCATTTAAGATTTCTTATGGCCGAATGATATTCTATGTGCCGTATCTTCTTTATCCAATCATCTATCAAAGGACACTTTGGTTGTTTCCATGTGTTGACCACTGTGAATAATCCTGCAATAAACGTAGGGCTATACAAGGTCTGACAATTAAGTACGTGAACTTGTTCAACAATGTTGCTAATCTTTTTTTATATCAGAGGGATTATTCACTATGAATTTGTACCAACTGGACAAACAGTTAACCAAGTTTACTATTTGGAAGTGCTGAAGAGGCTGCATGAAAAAGTTAGATGACCTGAACTTTTCACCAATTCATGGCTTTTGCACCATGGCACTCACACGGCACTGTCTATGAGGGAGTTTTTAGCCAGTAAACAAATAACTGTTTTGGAAAGCCCTCCCTATTCACCTGATCTGGACCCTGATGACTTCTTTCTTTATCTGAAGATAAAGGAAATATTGAAAAGAAGACGTTTTGATGACATTCAGGACTTCAAGGATAACACAACGACAGCTCTGATGGCCATTCCAGAAAAAGAGTTCCAAAATTGCTTTGAAGGCTGGACTAGGTGCTGGCATCAGTGCATAGCTTCCCAAGGGGAGTACTTCGAAGGTGACCATAGTGATATTCAGCAATGAGGTATGTAGCGCTTTTTCTAGGATGAGTTCATGAACTTAATTGTCAGACTTCATATATTTACTTAGTTCTTATGTTAGGATTTTATATTCTTTTATTAACTTCCCACATGGCACAGACCTTACCCGGAGGAGTACAGGATGTCCAATCCAAAGTCAGTTTATTAGAGCAGAACCAGATTCTCACACATCTACAGTAAATGAGGTGGACTGCTTTCCCCCTTCCTTCCCCAAGATGGACAGTTTTAAGATTCATTTCATAAGAATCCTCAGAAGGTCTTGGCAGGACTGAGCACCAGCTACCCATAGCAGTCACCAAATCAATAATGCATTATGGAATTTTGGTGTTTTTTCCTTCCCTGTTTTATTCCTTCAGACCCTCACTCCTGCTCTTTAGGATTACTTCTTAAATAAAGTACCTGCATGCAAGACTGCTTTTTGATAGACTCAGGCTAAGAGGATCTCTCAGTGGCCTTGTCTGTGTTACCCACTTATTTGGGGGGAACTACACCTTTGCCTCCTATGGCCACATGATCCAAATGAGAGCTGCTGTATTCTTAGGGAACTTTGTTTCCTTGGCCACAGTAGTTGGTCTAAGATAGATATGGGACACAAAATGGGCCAAGTAGAGTATTTCTCAATCTGGAGCTAGTGAGAAAAATAACCTCAAGGCTGGGCAGTACTAGGTACTACATTGAGTCTGGCCAGACTTGCCAAAACTCACATCAGCCAAAAGCTGCAAAGTCTGCTTCCATCTCTTCTGGAAGAATGCCCTTGACCTTTCCTCTCTTTTCCAAATATCTTGAGTGTATCTTATTGGCAGAATTTAAACTGTATCCAGAAATGTAGTTTCTGAGTTTTCAGTCCCTTTCATTCATAGAAAAGCATAGAAATGCTGATTTCTAATAGATAGTATCAAACATGGGAGATAATACATACTTCATAGGATTAGAGATGATTAAGTGAGATTACATACAATGGCTGGTTCAGATTAGGAAGTAAATATATGACATCAATATGCAACTCAAAAAACAGGCAAAGTGATATTGCCATGGTGAAAGACTATATATTTTATGGACTATTTCCCTTTAACATTTCTACAAAGATAAAGTAGTCAGCCATTCTTATGAACAAATAACATAAAAGCCAGACCATCTTTTGTGCCATTACGTTATTTTTATCTGTATTACTTAATCTATATAACAACCATGTGAGATAGATACCATTGTCTCTATTTTACAGATGGAGAAACAGGCTTTAAAGAATTACGTGATTTGCTCCAGTGGCAGAAAGAGGCCTTAAACCAAGTGTGTTTTAGCTTCAAGGAACACGGTCTTTCCTCTGTATCATGATAAATTATAACAGAAATGCAAAGGGCTTCTGCAATCTAAAGGAATTAATCCTAGTTGAGGGAAACTGGGAAACATTTTAAAGGAAGCAAGGTTTAGGTCTGGCCTTTAGAAGAATTGAGCACGTGACAATGGGGAAGGCAAAAACATTCTCTTTAGAGGACAAGCCTAGAGAAAGGGAAGCAAAAGAACATATCTGGAGAGTGATAAATGGTTGGGGGCTACAGAATGCAGGGGGGCAAGAAATCATGTCCCAGACGAAACTCAGTGAGGCCAGCAACTGGGTCTGCTCAGCATTGTATCCTCAAAGGCTAGCAGAGCACCTGGCATATAATGGACTTAATGAATATTTGTTGAATTAATTGACTGAAGAAAAGTTTGGAAGTGTAGCTGGGGTCAAGATTTAAAGAACTTTGAATACCAGGCTGGGTGTGAACTTTATTTCATGTGTGACAGAAAGCCAGCTGAGGATTTCAAAAAGAACAGTCATGTCACTGAATGTGTAGAAACATTTTCCTAGGCAGCCATGTGTGGGAAGCTCTGGAGGAGAAGACTGAAGCTGGAAAGGCTGCCTACGAGATCTAGGCATGAAGCCTGAATCAGGGTAGTTGCTATAAGAGTAGCAAGAAGGGAATAAATTAAAAATAATAATAAATAAATAAATATATATATATATGTATATTGAAGATGGAATCAACAAGACTTGACAAAAGATTTTTGAGTGTGGAGTAAGAAGAAAGGGGAATTTAGAGATTACACAGATTTCAAGGCTGAATTACCTGGAAGATTGGTGATTACTCAAGATAATGAATGCAGGAAGAAGAATAGAATAAGAATGCTAGGTGGGGGCATCTGGGGGGCAAACAATGGCTTCTCTGGATGGTTTGGTTTTCAGACACATGTGCAACACCAAGCAAAGATATTCAGCAGGCAACCAGCCAGCCGACAGTATCCTTAGGGGACAAACCAGATACATAGTATATATTTGTGCATGATTCAGATGGAGGATGCAATTGAAACTGTGGGTATAGAATAAACAATCAAAAAGAAACCCAGATGATTAAATAGAGAAATGTAGATTGAGTAATACCTAAAATCAAATTCTGGTTTTGTACCTAGCAAGTACTTTCAAAAGAACATTGTGAGCTATGAGAGGGGAAGTTAGTTAAAATCTTTCCACATACTCTTTTTTTATAAAAATTTGGAAAAAGCTTTATAAAAAAATAATAATGACATACACTTCACAAATGAGGTGTCTTTTTGAGGAATAAATCCTTCCTTTACAATTATTTTTAAATGGAAAACATTTATATATCCAGAATAAATCACTTACAAATTATTTTGCAGATACTCTCTATATCAGTGGTTCTCAACCTTTCACAGGGGTCGCCTAAGACCATCGGAAAACACATATTTTCGATGGTCTTAGGAACCGAGACACCACTCCTCTATCTGTCTCCAGGCCCACATGCAGATATGCCCACATACGAGTACCCGACGACCTCTGTGAAAGGGTCGTTTGACCCCCAAAGGGGTCGCAACCCACAGGTTGAGAACCGCTGCTCTGTATGAACATGGATTGCCTACAAAAAGTGAATATTGCATACCCTTGACAATGTCCACTTGACATCTTCATCCACACAGAGTACAACTTGCTACTTTTCTCCTACAGCAATATTTTATGAATGCCTCATTCTGTATTTGATTTTTTTTCCTTCTGAGTTAATTATCTTAAAGGGTTTGGTTTTGTAAAGATAAACCAAAAGCTGAGTTTGTAAAAAAGGTTCAAGAAATGAAATTATTCTTCCAAACAGAGGAGTTCGGAGTTCTTCAGGCAATCCAGAGGGAAGGGGTGGGGAGGAGGAGGAATGGAGGGGTAAGAAAGAGGGAGAGACAGCAAGATAATGTGTAGCTTGGTGCCATGTAGGTTGGAGTGGGGACTCCAAGAACTTGTAGGAACAGAAACAGCCAACTTTCAGTGTCTTTTTTAAAATTATTATTCCTCCAGTGGAGCCACTACCACCAGTTCTAGTCCACCAAACCAACAGTAGGTACTAGATGACATGGACTATCTCAAACCACGTAAGGCCTATTGTTAAATAGAAGCTCAGAAAAGCAAAGTGACCCACCCAGGATGACAGGGTGGTAAGTAGTGGTGTCAGGAAGATGCCCAGGCTGTTTTACACTAGGACATGAGAAACACTGGGATGGGCATCAAACTTACCTTAAATTGTGAAATGGAGGTTTAAGCATATCTTAGTAGGGTAATTTCACTTAGAAAATAAGTTTGTAAATATAGAACCAAAGGCAAATAATTTACTTGAACACATCTACTGAAAAGAAAATGTTTAGCAAATCGAAGAACCAGTCAAAATTCTTATAGCAGTTCAAAACAGTCATTATAGTCTCTCTGAGACATTTACCCTAAAAACTAAATCAAATAATTATTCCAGTGAACTTTTTTCATGATCAAATATTCAACTGACTGATTAGAAAACCCAAAGTTATATTTATAATCCTCCTAAGGACCCCAAGAGATTCAGAAAGTATAAAAAGTTATTTGGGCATCCTACGCATGCTGACTGCCTTTGCTGTGATCACATTCTGAAATGTGCTATTGCTATTCATGTACTTGTATTTGCTTTTCCCAGATTAAAATGTAGATTTGCATTCCATCAAATTGCCTTGTACACAGTAAGTGATGAGTATGTGCTGAATTGAATTGACAGTCTCCCCACTACGTATCACATAGAAAAGAATAAAACCTAAATTATCTTAGTCATTTAAATTTGCTTTGAAAACAGTAAGAATATGTTTATGAAACTCTTAGACTTTTATTGTTTCCATTATGAAATTTAAATATAATTTAGGTTCACCTGAATAGATATCACAGTTTTCTTCTCAGGAGTTCATTGGTTACCATGGTTTTTAAGACAACCATTTAAGTAATAGATGGCCACTTCCAATTCCACAGGACTTCTCTTGGCCCAGAGACAGGTGTTTTGCTTAGATGGGAGAAGTGGCTCCTTTAGAGGGAGGGAGAGAGAGAGAGAGAGAGAGAGAGAGATTATAAAAGTAAGTAACCTCATTTACCTAAAAAAAAAAAATGAAAATGAATATAACTTAAGTAAACATTTTGGTGAATATTTTTTCAGTCTTTTTTTTCTTAAACTTTTTTTTCATAGTTACAGTTATACACTATACATTCTGTTTCTATTTGTGTGTGTGTGTGTGTGTGTGTATTTCTCTACCATTTATGAAAATTTCAAGACAAGTCCTTTGTGACATAAACATTTCCTGAAGTTGGATTAGAGTGACATTTCTCAAGTTGTAGATAATGATTGAAGGAAGATTCATAACTTAGATGTAGGGACTCTGAAATGTAAAGTTCTTTGTTGAAAGATTAGTTACAAATATTTTCCATGGTCAGGAAAATAGAGTTTGTCCATGTTTGAGGCAGTGACTGACACATATAGAGCACATTTGTATCATCAAGTGCATGACACTGAGAAGAATGTTAACAGGTGACAGGGGATGGGTGACAGTAGCTCCCCATCAGGTGGTAAGTGCTTTGTATAAGAGCATGTTTAGAGTTCTTTGGTCCTCTTTCTTCTTAACTGCTCCACTTCAGGTATAGTCTATTGACATGTCTGCTCCCTTCCCTTCTTCTCAGCTTCCTCTCTTTCTCTCTCCCTCTTTGCTTTGTATCCAGTAGTCTCCTCAGGTATTATGAAATCAAAGGCCTTATGCCAGTCCATGATTATATTTTATTTGCTCAAGACTCCTTCTAAGCTTCCTGGAATGCCAATTCCAAGAGAATCTCCTTTGTTCTCCAACACTCACCTTGAAGTATGACCACTTGCCCTTTTCCTGGGCTAAGAGCATGCCCCAATACTCCACTCTAGAATAAACCCCCTGAGATGTTTCAGGGAGAGCAAGATTCAATCTGCCCAGATCTGGTTCTTGTTACAGAAAAAACTCAGCTCTCAGGGGTTCATCACTGTAGCTACCACTCCACTTCCTGTTACGAGTTGCCTTCAAAGTTGTCCACAGTGGCCACCATTTTAAATTTTTTTAACTAAGCTCAGCCTCTGAGCAACGTACCTTGTCGTCACATGTTCACGGCCTTTTAAGGCCAATAGCTCCTCTGCTCCCATCTCTCCATCTATTATGGACTTTGGAGAGAGCCCAGGCTTTTGGCTCTGACTTTGCTCAGCACTGCTTCCCCTGAGGGCTCCGAGTGCTTGTCTGCATTGAGTGGGAAAGTACTTCTGAGTTGAGAAAGCCTCTTCTCTCACTCTACTGAGCTTTTATAATCTTTCTGGTATGTCTGTGACTCCTGGGCCTGGGGAGCAGTAAATCCCGTAATCCTCCTGAGCACTTATGATCTTCAGCCCTTGTCCTTCATTGCAGAAGCACCCAAAATAATGCAGGAATGGCATCTGCTTTAAGCAAAAGATTAGTTTCAGAAACTGACTCAGAGTGATGGAGTTAAGGTAGCAACATCGCTTAGGATATAAAATATTTGTGTTAACTACCATTTATTGAGTTGCCAGAATGGGCCATGTTTTCAACATACATTATTTCATTTTATCTTCACAAAAAAAAACATGGAAAAATAGATATTATACTAATCACAAGTGAGCAGAAGCTGAGAAGACTGAGTGACTTTCTCAAAGGTACATGGCTAGTAAATGGTAAAACTGACACTCAAATACAGGTCTGACTGACTCCAAATTCCTGGCTCTTAGCCACCATGCTAACAGCCTCCCACAGAGAAAACATTGTGATCCACTCCACTAGCATAAAAAAGCATGGGCCACATTATTACACAACAGACTATTTGGAACCAGTCAATGATTTACAGGGTCCAACCGTAGGCAAGGTACATTGGCAGGTATGGTAGTCACGGCAGGCAGCAAGAATAGGGTCATGGGGAGAGAAGGGTGAGGAAGGGAAGGAGGTAGCGCAAGAAACAAAGGAAGGAGGAGATGAGACCATTCTTAAGAAAAGGTGCAGCTACACCTAATTTTAACCCTATTCCCTATTAGCATTGCAGGACAAATCTCCATCCCCTGTGTGCCATGACAGTTCTGACAAGGGCCATGTAAAAAAGCAAGGGAATCCCACCTCCTGACAGGAAGGAGTGGTCGGGGGGGGGCATTTGAAAATGCCTGCGGATGCCACCCCAAAACTTGAATATTTCACACCATCATTCTAATAAACTTCTAAGCTTCTTTGTTGTTCCATGCAGTTGCTCTCCTCCTAGACTGCCCACTCCCACTATTTTGGGAGTGCATTCTTTTCCTTTATTTTATGTATCTATAAAGATTTTTTAAAATTAAAATATAGCTAACATACAATACTTTAATAGTTTTAGGTGTACACCATAGTTATTCAACATTTATATACCTGAAGAAGTGATCACCGTAAGTCCAGCAACCATCTAACACTGTACTATGTTATCACAATATTATTGAGTATATTCCCCATGCTGTACATTACATCCCCATGACTTATTTATTTTATACTTGGAAACTTGGACCCCTTTTTTAAATTTGTCAATTGCAGTTGATATTCAATATTATTTATATTAATTTCAGGTGAACAGCATAATTTATAAAATTTAAGAAATTTTATAAATTACTTATAGTATAGTACCCACCTGGCACTATACATAGTTGTTACTATATCATTGACTATATTCCCTGTGATTTACTTTACATCTTCATGACTATTTTGTAACTACTAATTTGTACTTCTTAATCCCTTCACCTTTTTCACCCTGCCCCCAATTACCTCCCATCTATCACCCCAACAATTCTAGTACCCATCTGATACCATACATAGTTATTACAATATTGTTGACTATATTCCTTATGCTATACCCTACACACCCATAAGGATTTTGTAACAACAAATTTGTACTTCTTAATCCCTTTGCCTTTTTCACCCTGCCCAGAATCCCTCCCATCTATCACCCCAACAAATCTAGTACCCATCTGACACCAACACGCCTCCCACCTGAAAGCCATCAAAATGTTCTCTGTATCTATGAGTCTGTTTCTGTTTTGTTAGTTAATTTTGTCCCTAGATTACATACATAAACGAAATCACACTGCATCTGTTTTCTCTGTTGGACATACTCCACTCAACATGATACCCACCAGGTCTAACAGCGCTGCTGCAGATGTCAAGAACCCATTGCTTTCCATGCCCAAGCAATATTCCATTGTATATTGTACCACCTACTCTTTATTCATTCATTCATTTTTTTTCTTAGATTTTATTGGGGAACTGCGGAAGAGAACAGTGTTGGGGAATGGGGGAAGGGGAACATTGTGTTTTTCCAGGACCCATCAGCTCCAAGCCAAGTTGCTCTCCTTCAGTCTTAGTTGTGGAGGGTGTAAGCTCAGCTCCAAGTCCAGTCATTGTTTTCAATCTATCAATAGTTGCGGGGGGTGGGGGGTGGCTAGGGGTGCGCAGCCCACCATCCCATGTGGGAGTCCAACAGTCATTCTTGTTATTAGGAGCATGTGCTCTCACCAGCTGAGCCATCCTGCCACCAGTTGGCAGCTCAGCTCGGGCGTAGCTCACTGGCCCATGTGAGAATCGAACCAGCAACTCTGTTGCTCAGAGTTTGTGCTCTAACCAACTGAGCCACCCAGCCAGCCCTATCCATTCATTCTTTGACAGGCACCCAGGTGCCTCCACATCTTGGTCATTGTAAACAATGTTGCAATGACATCCCCTCAAAGCAGCATTTTGGGTTTCTTCAGAAAAATACCCTGAAATGGGATTACTGGGTCTTTCATTGTCTCTTTTTATTACCTTTGTTTTAAAGTATATTTTGTCTGGTATAAGTATAACTACCCCAGCTTTTTTTCCCCCCATTTTTATGGAATATTTTTTTCTATCACTTTACATTCTGTCTCTGTGTGTCTTTCAAGCTGAAATTAGTCTCTTACAGGCAGCAGATGTAAAGGGCTTGTTTTCTTATCCATTCACCCCTCCTTTGTCTTTTGATTGGAGCATTTAATCCATTTACATTGAAAGTAATTGCTGATAGATATGTAGCCATTGCCATTTTATTATTCAGAATTTTGATTTTTTTTCCATCTTGAAGAAGGCCTTCTACAATTCCTTGTCATACTGGTTTGATGGTGATGAGCTCCTTTAGCTTTTTCTTGTCTGGGAAGCTCTTTATCTGTCCTTCGATTTTAAATGATAGCTTTGCTGTGTAGAATAATCTTGGTTGTAGGTCCTTGCTTTCCATCGCTTTGAATATTTTGTGGCAATCCGTTCTGGCCTGCAAAGTTTCTTTTGAGAAATCATCTGACAGTCTTATGGGAGCTCCCATATAAGTTTCTAGTTGCCTTTTTCTTGCTGCTTTTAGGATTCGCTCTTTGTTTTAAACTTTGCCATTTTAATTATAATGTGTCTAGGTGTGGGCCTGTTTGGGTTCACCTTGTTTGGGACTCTCTGTGCTTCCTGGACTTGTATGTCTGTTTCCTTCCTCAGGTTGGGAAAGTTTTCAGTCATTATTTCTTCAAATAGTTTTTTTTTCTTTTATTTATTTATTTTTATTATTGGGGAATTGGGGGAAGGGGAACAGACAAGTTGCTGTCCTTTTGTTCTTCAGTCTAGTTGTGGAGGACGGCGCTTCACTGGCCCAAGTTGGTATTATTATTGCACTCTTCCACCCATTGGACAGCCGCTCACGGCAGCTCATGGCAGCTCATGAAAGCTCATGCCTGCTGCTGGCCAGCAGCCCCATTGCACCCTACACCGTCACCAGCGACTCACAGCAGCCCAGCTCCAGGTCGAGCTGTTGTTCACTGTAGGGAGGCGGAGGTCTGCAGTAAGGGTTAAGCCTGAGAGCTGGTAGGCTGACAGGCTCTCAGGCCCGGGTGGGCAGCGTGGGAAGGTTGGCCGCTGCGGAGAAAGCAGCCAACGGTCTTGAAAGCTACAGAGTAGAAGGACATCCTGTTAACAGTTTCTGCTTGCTATATACTTTGTTTTGTCTTGCTTTGGAAAGATTGCCTCCAAGGCAATTCCCTGAGAGGCGGGGGTTACTCCCTCAAGGTCCCAAAAACCCCCTACCCTAGAAAAGTTACTTTTGCTATAAAAGCTGTATACAAATAATAAACGAAGCCACTCTCTTCCATCAGCATTGGGTGGATCTCCTGCCTCCAGCTTTCGTCTCTTTTCCATTCTCCCACCCAGTCCTCTAAGGTACCCTTTCGGTGGGTTCCTGGATGACGAGTCAGGAACGCTCGGTTGGTACGCGGGTCGCATCAAAGGGGTGCCCAAACAGGGACCTGAGCACGGATTGAAGGCAACCGTAAGTGAGACGACCCCCTACAGGAAGGCGCACGCTGCTTCAGAGAAGGTAGGGGAAAATCAGGGTGCAGTATAAGGAGGAGCAGAAACTGTTAACAGATGGCCTTCCACTCTGTAGCTTTCAAGGCCATTGGCTGTTTTCTCCTCAGCAGCCAACCTTCCCACACTGATGGCCTTCCACTCTGTAGCTTTC
>NW_017731851.1:1507609-1521541 GCF_001890085.2 Hipposideros armiger | reverse complement strand
TTTTTTTTTTTTTGCTTTTCTGTTTGGGTGTTTTCTGCTACCTTGTCTTCCAAGTCACTGATTCAATCCTCTGTTTCATCTAGTTTGCTGGTGATTCCTTCTAGTGCATGCTTCACTTCAGCTATTTTATTCTTCACTTCTGACTGTTTGTTTTGTTTTTGTTTTTTATGGTTTCTATGTCCTTTTTTATGCTGGCTATCTCTCTGTTGAAGTTCTCACTAAGTTGCTTGAGCATACTTTTAACCATTGTTTTGAACTCTGTGTCTGGTAAGTTGTTTGCCTCCATTTCATTTAGTTTTTTTTCTGGAGTTTTCTTCTGTTCTTTCATTTGGGATGCATTTTTTTGTTTACTCATTTTGGTGACCTCTCTGTTTGTTTCTATGTATTAGATAGATCTACTATGTCTCCCAGTCTTGGCTGGGTGGCCTTATGTAGTAGGTGTTCTGTGGGGCCCAGTGGCACAGTCTCCCTGTTCACCTGAGCTGGGTGCTGTAGGTGTCCCTCGTGTGGGTTGTGTGTGCTCTCCTGTTATAGGTGAGCCTTGATTGCTCTTGGCAAGTGAGTTGGTGGGATTGACCATTAGGCTGACAAGTTGTGAGGTTTGGCCACATCCACATCTTCTGATCTGCTGTGTGAGAGGCTTATCCCACTGAGTGGGACTTGCCCCAGTGGGCTCTTGTGCCTGTTGAGACAGCCCTTTGTGCATGCCATTTGTGGGAGTAATTGGGTGGTGCTGTGCTGTGGTCTGAAGCCAACCTCCAAGTATGTTGGTTATGGGGCCTCCTGGGATGGGCTCTGGGGCAGGCCCAGGACAGCCACTGCCTGTGACCAGCTAGGGACTACCTGGTAGGAGCTACAAAGTGACCTGCAGTTGATCGCTGCCTGTGCTGGACCTGGAGTCATGTGGGAGAGGTAACACTGCAAACCAAGGATATCTTTCATAAGTACCATGTCTGGAGTAACTCCTCAGAATGCCAGGACACTCAGAGGCCTGCTGCCACCTGCCAGCTCCCTTAAGGTTCAGACACTGATAAAGTCATATGTAAGTTGGGTGAGGCACAGTCTCAAGGAGTCACTAGGGTGAGAAGAGTTGTGGTCACCAGGTTAATATAAATCCTGGTTTGGTGCCAGTGCTGAGCCTGGAGTGACTCAGCAAAAGTCTCAGAGCACACCAAGGCCAGTCACTGCCCACCTGGGGCCAGAGAAACCTGACAGTTTTCCAAGAAAAGTGAGATGAGGGCAGGGCTGGCTGTTCCTCAAGAAAGTGCCTCAGACGGTGTGCGAGTTGGGTGGGGTGGGGTCCCAGCTGAGTTAGCAGGGCAGAGCAGTGGAGCTCACCAGGCCAATCAGATTCAAATTTGGACTGGGGGAAGGAGGGCTGGGCTCAACACAGGAAATATGGCACCCTCCTTCCAGCTGCATGGGGGAAGGATTTCTCACAGGAAAAATGCCAACTGACCTCCAGTCCTCCTCCGGAAGCCATACACCTCAGTCTGTATCCTGATATGCCTCTGAGGCCCCCCAAGTCACCATCCCTCCGTTGGAGCTGAAGGTGAGTGCCTGTGAGCCAGTGAGTCTGTGCATGGGCCATTTAAGAGAATACCTGATTTTCCTGCCGCCTTCAGTCCCACCTGAATGGTTGGAATCCCCACTGTTTTTCACAGCCAGACATCTTCTCGGCACCAGTACTGCGGTTTGGGGAGCCTGATGTGGGGGGCTGGGGTCCCTCACTCTTCCTGGGGGAACCAACATGGCCAAGATATGTCTCCTGATTCTCAACCACCACACACAGGTGTGGGGCCCATTCCATGTCTCCACCCCTCCTACCAGGCTCAGCGTGGCGTCTTTAAATTTTTAGTTATAGGACTTCTGTTTGGCTAGACTTCAGGTGGTTCTCCAGGTTGATTGTTCTATAATTTAGTTGCAATTTTAATGTGTTAACAGAAGGACACAAGCACAGTGTTTATCTACTCTGTCATCTTGGATCTCTCTCCAGAACTTCTTAATCATCCCAAACTAAAACTCTTATGTCCAATAAACAATAACTTCCCATTCTCTTCTTCCCCTACCCCCTGGGAACCACTGCTCTATTTTCTGTCTCTATGTATTTTACTATTCTAGGAACCTCATATAAGTGGAATCATACAATATTTGTCCTTTTGTGACTGGCTTATTTCATTAAGCATAGTGTCTCCAGGTTCATCTATGTTGTAGCATGTATCAGAATTGCTTCATTTTTAAGGCTGATACATTCCATTGAATGTATCTGTGATATTTTGTTTGTACATTCATCTGTTGATGGACATTGGGTTGTTCCAAGCACTTTATTAAGAATTATTAGCCTATGAGCTTATTAATATCCCCATTTTCAGATGAAGAAATTGAAGCTGAGATAGGTTAAAGAACTCGCCTAACGATAGGTGAATTTAAATCCAGAGGCCTGAGTACAGAGTCTGAAGTCTTAATCATTATGCTCTGCTGTCCCTATGTTTCTAAGTGAGAAATACAGGTAACTAAAGTCTGTGAAAACTAAAGATGAGGAAATCCCCACAGGTTGGGCTGGGAGAGGAGCTCTTCATGGCAGCTGTGGCTCTGGCCCTGAGTCTTACAAGAAGTAAAAGATTTAAATAAACCGTGGGCTGCAAAAGCCAAGGTATAAAAGGGTGAGGGCAGGAGTTGCCTTGAGGGGAAGAGTTATGTAAGTGCCTGCATGACCAGTCATTTTGCAGAAGGATCGTGTGCTAAGCAAAACACCTACTGAAAAAGTAAAGCAAGCAGTGATCCAAACAGCTCCCCACAGCCCACTGGGCAGGACACCGCCTTGTTAGGACTGTGCTTCTTAAACTCAGCCATTGCGTATAGTTGATTAAAAGAGTTTTGAAAACTGCATAGACATTTTCCTCAAAACCTGAACATTGAATTTGTTAAATCAAATGACATTTTAAGTGCCTTAGAAAGACTGGCTATATAAAGAAACATATTTCTTTTTAATGTAGCATTGATTATAGGCTATCTCTTTACTCACTTTAGATTTCACTGAATCATTCATCAACACCATCTATAGACAATCCATCTTTTCACTGTTTTATCTCTTTCTGTGAGTCTTTTTTGCTGAGGTCTGAGTAGGAGAAGACAATATGAGCAGTTAATTAACCTAGAGCCACTAGTGTTTAAATGGAAGCACTTTGAGGCTTTAAGGTTGTGAGCTCTGAAAGCAAAACCTTTGCTTTCTTTCCGTCTGTCTCCCTTGAAGCCTAGCACAGAGTAGTCACCTAAAACTTTGAAAATGTGGTCTATTGAATGGCATGAAACCAAAAGGCAGGGACTGCTTGGAGTGAAGAGGAAACAAGCCCTTTGTCTGGATGCTGTGACCACCAGCAAATTATTTAAATATTCTGGACATCAGTATTCTTATTTGAAAAATGGAAATCATAATGCCTGCTATTGAGAATAAAAATCCCTCTTGTTTCCCTTTTATTTTTCAGCCCAGGACTTCTCAGCTTAGATATCTACACACGTGCTGAGAAACCCATGTCCCAATCCAACACAGCTGGCCAAGCTCACAACTTCTATTTCCTAAAGGCAGGATGCTCAGGGGATTACATAAAAAGGTTAATGACTGACTAATGCTAACCCAAGTGAGAATATGATAAACTCAGCAAAGGCAGGCAAAATGCTATTGGGTAGGGGAAATGGAGAGTTCTTATTTAATGGGAACAGAGTTTCAGTTTGCAATGATGAAAACGTTCTGAAGATGGATAGATGGTAGCACAACAATGTGAATGTATTTAATACCACTGAACTGCACACTTAAACATGGTTAAAATGGTATATTTTATGTTATATCTATTTTACCACAAACAAAATGCTTTAGGATGCCCATAATAAAAGTATATTTCCTGAATTATTTAGGGTCATAATGAGGATTACAAGCGTAACATTTTGAGTTGTCTAAGTTTTATCAAGGAGGGCTATTTTATGAGCTGATTGGCAGCTTATGACATGACAGCTCAAAAAGATGAAATGGGACTCTCTCTCAATATTTCTCCCCCCCCCCTCCATTCTCTCTCTCCTTCTCCCTCCTATATGATTGGGAAATAGTGAAATAAGGTTTTTAGCACAGCAGAGGTGAACATTGAAAGGAAGCACTCAAAGCAGCTATGATACAGTAATTGTCAGGGCAACAAGGGAAGAGATGAGAGTAGAGGCCCTGAGGAGTCAGAACAAGCCCTAGTTATTATCATAAAATGGAAACTATGAGCAAGCGATACTGTAAGGTGGAGGAGAGATAAATAAGGGGGGAAAATAGGCTAGCTTCAGAAAGAGTTAGATCCCAAGAGGAGTAGACAAATGGGGAGTAGTTGAGTGAGGTGAGCAGAGAAGTCCTATAGTGTGGGTCCTTGACAACCTGCTGTTCCCATTGCAGTCGCTGCATAACCCATCAACTCTTATTTCCTGTGTCCACATAGGATCATCATGGCTTTCCATGCAGAAAAAGCCCACCATACCAAGCATTACTCAGACCTCTTTTATGTTATCTATTTCATTTGTGGGGGTTCTTTTGGTTTGAGAGGTGTAAAAATGAAACACAATGTAGAGAAATGCAATAAAAATGAACAATGATTGTGAATGGCAATTTACTGAAAACTTTGCTAAAATTAGGATGATTTAATTTGAAGAAAAAAAATAGCTGAGGTTACTTTAATAGATTAAAAAAAAAGACATATAACAACCACCACCACCACCAAACTGATAACCACTTGATAACAGGGCTAAAAGAGGATTGCTGGAAGATAGAAGATTGTAGAAGATAGCCAGTAGTAGAGCCCGAGACAAAGGCTGTGTGCAGTTAGTTGATATAGGAATGAGATACCTGAGAGCATGGAATGAGGGATGACAATAAAAAGTGAAAGAGAAAACCAACACAAGAATGTATTGCCCCTATGAGTTGGTTACCTCTAAAGGTGACCAGTTACTTTTGAGGATCTTTTGAGAATCATGAAATATGCCTCAAACTATTCACTCAAGGAAAGAAAGAGGGAAGCAATTATCCATAGGTTTCTGTCTTCTTTTGGACAAAGGGTGCCACTTGGAGAGTAAACTACTCTTTGGGGATCAGATTCCCCAAGGATACCTCTTGTGTTAGTGTCAGAAAAGCTCTGGCAAAGCTGGCTGAAGCATGAGAGGCTTTGATCATAGCAGCACAGCTGGAATAGGAGGTCAAGAGGTCCTGAAGGTGTTTATAAGAGATGTCTGATATAGTGTTATCTGCCCGTTTTTCTAGTCAGGACCCTGACCACAGTAAGCCCAGAGAAATGGATTATGCTAAGGGAAGTTAGGGAGAGAGAATTCACTGAGGTAGAAACCAAAGGCCTTCAACTCCTGTTATCCAGAACTTTCTTCTTACTTTAATATAAGTACTCTGTCCACTTATATTAGGAAATGTTTAAACTCATTTCCTAAAGAATATTATCATAGGGCTTGCCAAGTGGCGCGTTGGTTAAGAACTGGCTTGGGATGCCAGAGGGCCCCGGTTCGGATCCCACATATGAGGGCCAGTGACACTGCCCTCCACAGCTAAGATGCTGAACAACAGCTCAACCTGGGCTGCTGTGAGTCGCCGGCGATGGTGTAGGCTGCAGCCCCTGCTGCAGTGGGTTGCCATGGGCTACCGTGTGTACTCAGCAGCCAGCATGAGCAGCCAGCAGCCACCGTGAGCGGCCATGCAGAAGCCGGCGACTGATCTGCCTCACCTGGGAAGAGTGCAATGATGGTGCCAACTTGGGCCAGTGAAGCAACGTCCTCCACAACTAGACTGAAGAACAAAACAACAGCAACTTGTCTGTTCCCTTTCCCCCAATTCCCCAGTGCTGTTCCCATCCCCCAATTCCTCAATAAAAAAAAAGAATATTATAATAAATGAGAAAGCAAAAAGGAAAATTCCACCAAGATGACACATTGTACATACACATTTGTATTAAAAACATTTATTGTGTCGTTATCATGAAAAGCAAGAAAATCCATACTTTTGAAAGGTGTTTATATCTTTGGGGTTACACTTTTTTTAATGTCCACACAATATCCTTATGTGGAAGTAGGGGAGGTAGTCTGGGAAGAATTACATATTTGATATATAATGATACTTTTTATTAGTTTCTGTTTGGGTTTTTAAAGTCTAAAAGTTAAATAAATCAGTTAACATTTAAAAACTCATTTTTAAGAGCCCTTTTTAAGAACCTTGGGGCTGATTTCCTTTCAAGGTAATCATTATAATAAATGACATTGGAGAACTTGGAAACTTCTGTCATAAGAGATTCATTTCAGAGGCTTCAGTCAGAAAATAGCACTCTTGAGGGGTGTCAGGCGAGGCATGATTTATCCAGTGGAGTAAGCACTTGCCCTTTGTGCTGTCACTGCTTGTACTTCCCAGGTGCCTGACACAGTCGTATCAGCTGTTACTCTATGGGACAAAGTTCATGTCCTTATTTTAACAAAGTTTCTCTTCACAGGCTGTGTATTAAAACAAACACATGCACAAACATTAAAGTTCAAAATATGTGAAGCAAAAGCTGATAGAACTGCAAGGAAAAATAGACACATCTACTATTACTATTGCAGACTTAAACACTCCTCTCTCAACAATTGATAGAGCAACTATACAAAAAAATCAGGAGGAATATAGAAGAACTCAACAAGACCATCAACCAACAGGATCTAATAGACATTTGTAGAACACATAGTCTTTTCAAGTACCAATGGTACATATACCAATATAGACTATATCCTTGGATATAAAATAAATCTAAACAAATTTAAAAGAATTGAAATCATACAAAGTATGTTCTTCAAAAACAATGGACTCAAATTAGAAATCAATAACAGAAAGGTAACAAGAAAATCTTCAAACACTTGAAAACTAAACAACAAACTTCTATGTAATTCAGGTGTCAAAGAAGTCTCAAAGAAACAAACCCAATATACATTGATTGAACTGAATGAAAGTGAAAATACAACATATCAAAATGTGTGATACATAGGGCTGGCCGAGTGGCGTGTTGGTTACGAACTGACTTGGGATGCCAGAGGGCCCCGGTTTGGATCCCACATATGAGGTCCAGTGACACTGCCCTCTGCAGCTAAGATGGTGAATGGCAGCTCGACCTGAGGCTGCCATAAGCTACCGTGTGTAGCCGGCAGCCAGCATAAGTGGCCAGCAGCTGCTGTGAGTGGCCATTCCAGAGGCCGGCAACTGATCTGCCTCACCCGGGAAGAGCACAATGATGGTGCCAGCTTGGGCCAGTAAAGCAACATCCTCTACAACTAGACTGAAGAACAAAAAACACCAGCAACTTGTCTGTTCCCCTTCCCCCGATTCCCCAGTGCTGTTCCCCTCCCCCAAATCCCCAATAAAAATCTTAAAAAAAACAGTGCTAAGAGGGAAATGTATACATTAGAATAAAGAAAATGCATACCAAATGCATACATTAGAATAAAGAAAAAGTCTCAAATCAGTAATCTAGAATTCTATATCAAGACCTAAAAAAAGAGCAAAATACACCCAAAGCAAGCAGAACAAAAGAAATAATAAAGATAAAAGCAGAAATGATATTGAAAACAAAAAAGCAATAGAGAAAATTAATGAAACAAAGAGCTGGTTCTTCGAAAAGATCAGTAAAATTTGCAAATCTCTAGCAAGACTGACGAAGAAAGAAAATAAAAGGCACAAATTACCAATATCAAGAATGAAATAGGACATATCATTACAGACCCTACAGACATCAAAAGGGTAATTTGGGAATACTATTGACAACTCTACACACATAAAGTTGACAACCTAAATGAAATGAACCAATTCTCAAAAAACACAAACTACAACAAATTAGTCAATATGAAATAAAACATTTGAATACTTTTATGAGTATTAAGGAAATTGGATTTGTAATCTTACAACTCCCAAAACTGAAATCTCCAGGTCCATACAGTTTCACTGGAGAATTCTACCAAACATTTAAAGGAGAATTAACACCAATTCTAAACAATCACTTTCAGAAAATAGAAGAGGCAGGAATATTTCTCAAATCATTTTAGAAAGCTAGCATTGTCCTGACACCAAAATCAAATAAAGACTGTACAAAAAGAGAAAAGCTCAAGACCAGTATCCCTCATGAATAGAGATGTGAAAACTTTTAAAAATATATAAGCGAATTGAGTTCATCAAAGAGTTATATAGCATGACTAAGGGGGGTTTATTCAAGGAATGCCAGGCTGACTCAGCTTTCGAAGATCAATTAATATAATTCATCAAAACAATAGGCTGAAGAAGAAAAATCACATGATCCTGTCAATAGATGTAAAAAAGCATTTGCCAAAATCCATCACCCTGTATACATATTACTCCATTCTATAAATATTCCACAGTATATTTATCACTCAACTCTTGATGGGCATTTAGGTTCATAGAGTTGTTTGGGAGGTGTGGGAGTGTTGAGCAGTATATGGTGAACCTCCACAGACTGAACACACACGTGACAAAGCCCACATCAAGAAACAGAAGTTAGGGGCCGGGCAAGTGGCTGAGTTGGTCAAAAGCTTGCTCGAGAGTGAGCTCTGAGCAACAGGGTCACCGGTTAGATTCCCGGCCCAAGCTGAGCTGCCGCTGAACTGCCAACAGGCGGCAAGATGGCTCAGCTAAAAGAAAAAAAAAAAGAAACAGAAGTCTTCCTCCAGTTCCCTTCCAGGGGCTGTGCCCCAACAGTAACTGATATTTTGATTTCAAATATTATATAATTTAAAAAAATAGTACCTGACTATTAATTGTTGGCATTGAGGACAGAAGAGATCTGAAGTTATTTTTCTCTTCTTCAGCAAGGTTGTATCAGAAAATCATTTGTGATCAATGAAGATAGACCCTCACTATCTAGAAGAGAGGGTATTAGCACCTTCATATCGCTTGTACAGAGGGGCAGGGCTGGGGCCTTGCTGAAGAGTCGATCACTTTAAATCACGCAGAATAACTAAAATAAATACTTGTTACCTAAAATGAGGATTGGCACTTTATTCCAAAAGATAAACATGTCACCCTGACCATATCTTTGTCATTGTACTATTCTGTTATGAAACCAGGAGGACTCTCAGATAACAAAACCTTCTAACAGACCACGTAAGCCTTTCATAATCCTAGCTCCTCCATTTTTTTTTCTCCAATACACACATATCAGTACTTTTCTCTTACTTTTTACTTTTTGTCTAAATAACACTTGAATTTTTAAAATATAAAATAAAGAGATAATTTCTTCCATAGCACACACACACAAAATCTCCACCCTCTTTGAGCATCTTCTTCAGCTATCCACATAAAAATGAGACCTCTCAAGCCTCTGACCTTTATCTTCAAAGCCCAGTGTGAGTTACAAGAGAGACTTTATAGTTTTTCGAGTTCTAAATTCAGATCAATTTGAACCATCTGCTTCATTTAGGATCTTTTTTAAAAGAAGCTTCAGGTATTTATAATTATCATGCTTAATAAAAGATTTTAGGGGAATAAAAACAACTCCTCCATATTTAAATCTAAGGAGATCCTATTAACATTTTAAAATCTCTCAAATGTGAAGTCTATCTCCATTTCATTAAAAATAACACACCTTGGGTTCAAAAAAATCTAGAAATGAGTTACTCAACATTTCTATTGTAGACTCTTATGAAGTGATTTCAATCCAATTAACACTAAAGGAGTTCTGCCCAGGATTAAGCAATAATACACTCCTGACTTAATCAAACAGAGCCACCCATTGATAACCTCTGACCCCAGGCTTAGCATGCCTTTCACCTCTCTCCTAGTTTCTTTGACGATTTTTAAAAAAATAATTGTGGAAATGATTGACAGTAGTGGTGGGAAGGGGTGGGATTGGCAGGGAAGATAAACTGCAGAAGTGTCTGAATGCAAAGCCCAGATTCCCTACTCCATCCCTGCCTCCAGCCCAAGTCTGGGAAGAAGGATCAGTGCCAAAAGTTCTCAATGAGGAGAGGGGGGGAGAAACTTCCCAGGACAAAGGGCAGGAGAAGCAAGGGTAAATCGATTGATCTAATCATTAATCATGTCCTCCTGCTACCATGTCAAATAATGTGGGTAATCATGCTGTTTGTCAGATGATTAAAATTAACAGAAGAATATATAAGTCTTTGCTAGAGATAGGAGTTTCTTATGACAACATAAGCTTTGGTTTAAAATAGATGCATATATGACAATGAGACAGGATTGAGGAGCTGCTTGTGTGTTTCCTCAATGGCAACAGGACAAATATAAAAGTTCAAAGTTGCTGCCCTCCAGATCATAACAGCAAAGGATCTCTCCTGCAAGGCGGTATTTGGTCCACACAACAGATGCCCTTTGAACAGGTTAATGATATAAGGGTGTTTAAAATAAACAGAATATAAAGTAAGAGCTCAGATGGTAACTTTTGGCTGCTTTCCTAGGTGTTCAAATAGGAAATGAAGTTAGGTATTAATGTCTGACCTCCCTGCAGGTGGGCATAGGAAGGTGATGCTGGCCTGCAGCCACAGACTTAGGTGCCAAAGGGGTACAAAGCCTAAGTGTCAGTTGAAGTAGCTTTGAGAAGCAAAGCATAGTTAGTATCGGTTGGAATGTTTTAGGCTGCAAGTAACAGCATAGTGAGAAGTGATGGGGTAGTAGTTATGTCTTTGGATTCTGAGCCAGATCTGGGTTCAAATCCCAGCTTTGTCACTTAATATTTTTGCTGCGACATTCATCTATAGTCAAATGATATTTCCATACCGCTGACTGCAGTGTTTGACTTTACCCCACTGAACACTTTGCTCAGTGTTCCAGAAAGAAAGTTTAGGAAAGCAAATGTACATTTCTTCTATATTTTTGTGTTTTTCAAGAATGAATAACATTAAAAAGTTTTTATACTTTAAAGTAATCATTTGTTTTAATAAAATGTAGCACCTTAACTGTATTTCCTTAAAAATATATAAATGCTAGGGGCCGGCCAAATGGTGCGTTAGTTAAAAGTTGGCTTGGGAACACGAGCTCTGAGCAGCAGGACTGCCGGTTTGGATCCCACATGGGTCAGTGACACCCCGCCCTCTACAGCCAAGATGGTGAACAACAGCTCGACCTGGAGCTGGGCTGCCGTGAGTCGCCGGCAGCGGCACAGGCTGCAGTAGGGCTGCAGTGGGCTGCATTGAGCTACCGTGAGTGGCCAGCAGCTTGTGTGTGTGGCCGTAAGCGGGCATGAGTCACCGTGAGCCGTGGTGAGTGGTCATCCAATGGCTGGCAACTGATCTGCCTCACCCGGGAAGAGCTCAATGATCACAATACCAACATGGGTCAGTGAAGCGACATCCTCCACAACTAGACTGAAGAGAAAAAAGAAAGCAACTTGTCTGTTCCCCTTCCCCGAGTCCCCAGTGCTGTTCCCTCCCCCAATTCCCCAATAAATCTTAAAAAATATATATCTATATACTGTGATTATTTTCTGTGGATTTTGACACATTTTGGAGAACAAACTTGAACTCAATTAATGCAGTGAAGAGGTTAACTAGCTGTATGACCTGAGCAAGATATTTAAGCTCTCTGTGTCCCAGTTTCCTTATCTTCCAAATGAAGAAAATAATAAACCTACAGTTTTGGTACAAGCCTTAACTACATTAATTCATTTAAGGTACATAAAAGAGTGCCCAGAACTGAGCTTGATATATGGCAACAAGTAACAGAATCCCCTACTCAAACAGACATAAACATTTAGTAAATGTATTATGTCCCATAACTTGAAGCCCAGATGGAGAGTGGGCATCACAGCACAATATTATCATCACCTCTGTTCTGCAGCCCTGAACTAGTTTCGTTTTCAGGCTGGTAGCAAATGGCAACAGACACTCCAAACATAACATTTAAAAATAAAATGTGTTTCTTTCTATGGTCTTCTTTTAAGAGAAAAAGTTGCCATTCCAGAGAAGTTCCTCCTCAGACTTCTGACATATTGGACAGAATTGATCCAAACGGAATGAATGGGTTACTCTTAGACCAATGAATTCCATCTCTGAAGCTGAGGGTGGGGTCAGCTTCCCCTGCCTGCTTAGAAATGAGTGAATGTCCCAATGGTGTTTGAGTTCCATCAGAAGCTCATCCTGAAGGGGGTGGGAGAATAGTAGAGAATGGATACTGGATAGCCAACAAACAATGACCACTACAGTAGGGTGGACAAACAGCAAAAATAGGCTGTAGGGGTGAGATAGGACGGCACAAGAGTGCAAGAGGCAGAGTCTGGAGAGATCCACTGAGGCAATTTTGCTCTCTGGGAAATGACTGTTTAGAGAGCACAGCCAAACCTACGAGTAGGGAAAAAGCTGTAAAGGACACCATGTGTCACCTTAGTCCCTCACTAGTTCTTTTGTGGGTGGAGAGGAACAGGATTACCTTAAACCCCCTTGATGGAAAGCTTTAACACACTAGGAGCATTATGAATAAGATGTATTGATGTCAAGAACTGTGAAGGGTCTGACATTTTGCCCTACCTGCAAGCCAAGAAGTTAATCTGTCACAATTTCGTGGGTGCTGGCAGCAGATTTGAGACTCCTGGGTCAAAGGCAAAAGACTGTTATTACTCACAGCAATAGCAGAAGCCAAAGTAGGAGCATTTGTTCTGGTTCTCCTCACCACCAGATTCCAGAGGGTGGTGCAAAAAGAGCCAGGTGATCCTTGCACGTATTATTAATGGGTCCCATCATAGAAATGAAATCCTGAGCTTAGAGAACCCAAGTATTTTATACTGTAAAGCAAGCCTGCCTGCTTTTTGTTGCAAAAGTAAACATTACCTTTATTATACTAGACAATAGTCATGTCTATCTGCATTCTGGAAAATTCTCCCATGAGTATTGGGACCATTCCATTGTCCACACTGATTAATTGGACCAATAGCGAGACTAAGTTTGTTCAGTTTGTCTCATACAGCATTTCATTAAGCTGTTATCAACAGGACTCCAATCAGGAGGATGAGGTCAGCCTGCAACATTGACCTCAACCATGCCTCCCAGGATTCCAGACCCAGGCAGCTGAACAAATCCCATATATCATAGGTCATACATTAGAATGTCAGGGGGTTTTGCTCCTTAAGTTTCTATATTGATCTTTCCACTTGGTCTGAGCCATTAAATCTAGGTACAGCAGGATGTATCAGTGCAGTGACTGATTGCACAGGCTCTGTCTTGGGCCTCAAAGAGGAAGTCTAGATCAATCCTCTCAAACATAACAATCCTGATCAGTGAGTTGTGGCAAACTTGAATACTTTCCAGGGATGAGGTGGTAGGATTGATCACTTTAACTGAAGTCAGGGACTAATTTTGAACTATATTTTCTAATTGGATGACTCTTGAAATAAGGATAACTGCATAGAGGGTGCGCATAAAATAACAAGTCAGTTCCCTCTCTGGGGATCTCTCCCAAGTAACCAAGAGTAGATTCTTTTTGGAGAGATCTCTGCATTTCTGAGGGGTACAATGATGCTTCTTAGAACACTTGAAGACTTCTTATGATCACGGCTAAGTTACAAATCACTGTATTTTCAGAAGGCAGGAAGTTTAGTGCCTGGGTTCCACAAAAGAAGTATAGTCCCAAGGGTGTGCATCATGCCCATGGGAAGAAAAGCATGACTTGTAATTATTGGGGGTTCCTAGGTAGGACCTATATCATTTACAGGGAGATGTTGACAGTGCCTCTTGGCCAGATAAGCCTTCAAATTCCCAAGTCAGTGTAAATAGTTGAATTTAGTCTTTGTTTTCAGAAGGACTGTCTGAGGTCAGTCTGTCCAACCTGTCCTGTTTGTCCACACCGCCAGCTGGGTGTCATTTGTTCATCAGGGGGAATGACTTGGTGATAGCTATGAGAATGGGGGTGGGGAAGATTGCGGGACA
>NW_017731851.1:1501405-1505639 GCF_001890085.2 Hipposideros armiger | reverse complement strand
GATTTTGTAGTTCACTCTGTCTCAAAAGTTCTCAACCAAGGAGAATTCTGAGCCTCTCTGCTGCCTACTTCCTCTATCCAAGTGATGGTCACAATTTCCATTTTTAAGGTTAAAATGAAACTTTATCGATATTTGTTATATTGCACTTCACATTTACACAAATTAATAAGTTGGCTACACTGTAGTTCCTCAGGGAATCACTAACAGTTATGACAGCAGGAGAGCAAATGTCTGCACAATTCCTGGGACTTTTCAAGGGGCATTTTCCTGCAGCTGTTGTTTTCCCCAGTTCTGTGGTATGCCGTAAGAGGGGGCCAGAGGACTCCTTTTGAAAACACATACGCTGCTTTGGGTTTTGTTTAAATAGTACCAAAAAGAGTCACAAGATGGTGCCAAAAGATCCCTTTTGAAAGCCTAAGGTGCCAGTTCTTTGGCATCTAACTTACAGTAAAAAGAATATATGGTTATCATATTTAACCGGGACAATACAGCACATGAGGTCAAGTGCAAACATTTCAATTCAACATAGACCAAATCTTTTTCTCTGTTCTAGATTGTAGTCATAGGAAAACTGGTGGAGAAAAATTGTGTTTAACCTATTAAAGTCTTAGTGAAAAAAAAGATTAAATCACACGTCACTGGTGGTACTTTAGCAGCCCCATTGCATGGAAAGGAGTTCTTGGGATCAACTATAAAGAGCCCCAGTTTCCTGTTTTGACGGATTACTGTGAAGGAGCTGCTTTGTTGACTTCTGGTTTCTTTACCATTACAAGTTTCCGCCTGAGCACATGAGAGACAGCTCTGGCAGCAGAGCAGCAGGGCTTTCTGGAGACCTGGACTTCGTTCAAAGGAAAGCTCAAAATATAATTTCAGAGAGACATACAGGGCCTTGAGCTAGCGGAACCTCGTGTCTCCGTCCTTGTCTCCTCCTGGAGGGCTAATCCTCTGAGGCCCTGGGCAGAGCCTGAGGAGCTGCATGTACCGTCAACACACATTCCCAAAGGCGGGTCAGCCCCTGGGAGGTAAGGAAGCACCCAGTTCAGGGACACATTTTCAAAATAGCACGTGAGCATCATTTTTGAGAGTACGGTATAATAGCCATGGAGAAAAGGGACTTGGGGCTTTTCAGATGTCCCAGTAAGACTATTTGAATAGTGATAATTCCTTGGAAATTACCTGAACTTATTTTGCTTTCTGTCTTTCATATTCATGTAAAGGATGGCTTAAGAACAATAATGAAGTAAGAGAGACTCCTGAAGTCTGGAACCAAAGAATCTCATTTTTGTCATGTCAAAATTGCTGAGAAGGGTAGACTAGAAGAGGAAAGAGAGTGAGGAAAGAAGACCAGAGGGAGAGGGAGACAGTGATCGATTGACCACTCTGTGCTGGCACAGTCTCAGCGCCCACCTGATGCTAACTCATTTCATCCTCCGAAGAACTCAGCTGGCTTGGTGCTTTTACCTTCATTTAACAGATAAGCAAACTGAGAATTTGAGAAGTTATTTTTTTCCAAGGTCACACAACTAGTAAGGGGTGGAACCAAGAGTTAAAACAGATAGCTAAGAAATGCCAAGTATGTGGAATTTTAATAAAAGCTGACAACTAACCATCCGTAACCTTTAATATTTACTCTGTGGTTGTTGTTGTTGTCAGAGGAATATACAGAAAACAGGTTATTTGCTCTCTGTTGTTTTTGACTGAAGGGGCGGTGACCACAGAGGATACAGATGTGACTTGGGTTCTGTTCAGGGAAGGGGACTTACATCCTCTCTAAGGAGGTCCCAGGAGGCTGGGTGGTCTCTCACTCATTTAGAGTAGAAGAAACTACCTCCATGTTCTGGGCCATGGCCTACCTGGTGAAAACTTCCTGGCTTCCTCCAGGGTGGTAGCTTCCCTCTACTGTTTATTGACGTGCTATAAAAAGAAAAGTGCTTATAAACAACTCGAGTGCATGAACAATCTAATTAAAATAATTAAAGTAATAGCTTGTGAAAAAAATAGTAAAACTAATTATTATAGAGTAGCTGTGTGGGAAGGTGAAAACTGCAGACATTCTTCAGGTCTAAACCGCTCCATTTGGCACAGGAAAACACAATTTTGCCAGGCCTCTTCTGAGGATATGGTTCCTCCCTCCCAACCTAGATTCAAACTCTCCTGCTTCTCATCTCAACGTTTAGCTTCCTTCTTGGCAGTGGCCATATGCCAGTGACCCTCCAATGGATCTCACACCACGTTGCTACTTCTAGTCAAGCACCTGACTTTTTTCTTTTTAACTCAAAGAATCATCAACGTTCAGAATCTGAGACCCTCAGCATGGACAGCACCTGTAGACCCCTAGTAAAATTATCCATAGGATGCAAGGCTCGATTTGCAAACATTTCCATTTGCTGGCTAGCCAGCCTTGCTTGAGCACTTTTCAGTGATAAAAAAAATGACAGCTATGGCTGCTCTAACTGCTTACTTTTTGTTTTTTTGTTTTAAGCTGCACTCTGTCCCTTTAATGCCACTACTCCTCATTCTATTTGGGGGTGGGGGGGGCGGGCAATAGAGAATATGAAAAATGCCTCTTCTAAATATTTGAAGGCACTATGTCAGCTCAGGCCTTCCCAGTATCCAGTTCCAGCACCAAACCTGCTAGGTGCCCCAGCAACAGGAGCAGAGCCCCAGTTGAAAGATCCTACAGTGTACCTAGGAGGGGTGTTTGTCCAAAATGGCTGAATGGGGCCCTGCAGAGGGGAGGACCAGAGCCTTTGCCGGGAGAAGAAAAGGTCATCTCAGAGGGCAAATGGGGTGAACATCAAGTCCAAAGGTACAGAGGAAGGGCATCAAACAGGAAATTTGTTAGCTCAGAGGGCCTGGAGTAGAGGAGAAACAGTATGAGGAACAGGTCCAGAAAGCCAGTTCAGATCTAAGGCCATAAATAGCATATTTTTTTTAGGTGCTCCTTTTTTACATAGTGATCCCTACATATCCTGTGGCCGTGCAGGGCCAGATATCCTCAGCGAGCCACTGGTAGTTCTTCAATGATTCATCATATGACAGGCTATTGAAACTGCCTTTATAATCCATTCAAGAATCATGTCGAACATCTTCCCAAATAACTGGTCAGTAGTTGGTAGAATCCACCTGCACTTTTGGGTAATAGGGTGTCGGAGAGGTGTTTAAAATCTATATCAGAATGTAGAGCAGACTTTCTCTGCTCAGGAAAAGTCCCTTTAGTGGACCCTCTTAGTTATGTAAACAGAGCTTGATAAAGTGCACAGAGAGCACTTAGCATAGCCAATAATGTCAGCACTCCTCACCTCCCCCCTTTCCACCGAGTGACTCTCAGGTTGGTGCACAATCAGAGGTAAATGAGGCAGAGGCGGCCTTAAAGGAGAGAGATACAGGCAATTTTAAAATGTAAAAGTGACAATACTACTTTCAGAATCAGGCAATTTTAAAATGTAAAAGTGACAATACTACTTTCATACTCAAACAAAGCAGTTCATTCCGGTTTCATTTGGAATAGCACACTAGCATTGTTCAATTCCTAGTTCATACCCCTTTTCCTTTTTCCAAATTTTTTAATGATTACTAACTGTGATTTGGTGACATCATTCCCAAGGTCACTGGATATCCTTAATGTAATTCATCCAGACCAGGAAATCTGTGCTCACTTAGAGGTTTCATTCATTTAGCAAGTCTCACCAGCTTCCTCTTTGCTGAGCCCTGCGGTAGGTGTTGTGGGAACAATGGCAAGCTCTATGAACATCCTCGTACCACCCTCCACTCCCCTCAGGTTGCAGGTCTCCCTTCACAAAGTACATATAAGCGTCTTGCTTTGTACCTGCGCACACACAACGACATGCCTAAATATCCTGGAAAGTCCTCTAGCTGCTGAGGTTACCTTATCCTTTAAGATTAAAATGAAATGAGAAACCCAGCATCTCTCTCCAAATCTCTAGATATTCCTGGAGAGTTATGCTTCTCCCAGTCACTTCTGGGCTCCCGCTTCTTGCTTCTGCCAAGTTCTCAATCCTCACTCAATGCCTATCTCCTGTATGGGCTGTCCCTTTTCCACACCATGTCACCCCACCGTGTACACTGCTCCAGTTCCTGCCCTCCCCCACACTCTGTCCCCAAGAACATTTCACTGTATCAGTTCAGGTCCTCTGAGATTCAATCACCAAGATAGAATTAGGAAGGTAAGAGATTTCTTGAGGAAGTTGTTTGTGAAGGAAGCATAAAGGGG